>NC_140941.1:107461030-107466030 GCF_014529385.1 Adiantum capillus-veneris
TTAGTTAAACACTCAATATATCATATATGTTGGGAACCCAACGCCCTCTTCTGCAAATACATTCCTCATGATGGTGCATCTTATCACGGTTTTCTTGTAGAGATGAGTCAGATTTCTTTGCATATCTTACTGGCTTAGCATATAAGGGTGTGGTCACACGAGAGCTGATGGTACCTGTAGCACTGACAGCTGGAGGTTGCAGGGCAGTGACTCGCCGGTGACCCGATAGAATTTGATGATACCTAAGCGTAGACATAAAGTTGCATGTTGTTGCATGCCCTACGTGGCGAGCGTGCTATGGAATCTGCACTCTAGTGCTTCGAGGAAAAGCTGGAGTAACTCTGCTTGGCAGTCGCGCATTAAAATCATTCTTGTTCACGTTTTGCAACTATGCCAAAGTCGGCATAGTTGTCCATGGCATACATAGTTGTACTAAGCAGACTTAGTTATTTGCATGCGACGAGAAACAAGGATTAGTAACTAGTGCAAAAAACTGGAAACTAAGAGGACGCTCAATGCAGAAAACAAATCCATTGCTCTTGAAAGAGAGATCATTGTCAAAGGCATCAATAGACCTTTTATAGTTGTTGCTGATGATCTTGAGTATACCGTCTCTATGGCCACAAAAACACACTCATTATACCCTCATCTTCGGGTGGTGTTGAAGAGAATTGCTACTTGATTGAGACCCCGATTCAAACCCTTGGAAATAACATACATCAAACCGACTGACAAATTCGGCATCATGTTGCCTTGAACCGCATGTTGATGTATTGAGAAGTATAACATGGGGCATTTACAAGTTTTCGTTTGTCATAGCTTGCCACAATCCCTAGTAGGCAGCTAAATGCATAGTTGTTGCTGATGATCTTGAGTATACCGTCTCTATGGCCACAAACACACCACTTATACCTCATCTTGGGTGGTGTTGAAGGAGATTGCTACTTGATTGAGACCCGATCAAAACTTGGAAAAAATATACATCAAACCGACTGGACAAATTCGGCATCATGTTGGCTTGAACCGCATGTTGATGTATTGAGAAGTATAACATGGGGCATTTACAAGTTTTCGTTTGTCATAGCTTGCACAATCCTAGTAGGACAGCTAAATGCAAGTATAGTATGGGCTTCATAATTGCTAAATATGAAACGTCTCCATCACTTTTTGGTCTGTTTTGAAGTTGAATGATATTGAGTGGAAGCCACCGTACTAATGCATGAGCGTCACGTAATAGTAGTCGCCAGATATGAGCGGATTGAATATGGTGCTTCGTATAGGGATGCCAACTCAAGTACCATTATCATGTGCAGTTAGGAAGCACGATTCATAAGCGAGATAGTCAGCAAAGGGAAGAAGACAGAATTGATGAGCTAAGCAGAGAGAGAGAGAGAGAGAGAGAGTGAGGAGAGAAGGTAATACTAATCAGAGGACATAAAACATAATTTAATATGCGTGTTTTGTGTATGGCAGGGAGGACCTTGTATTCAACACTGCATGTTCCAAATGCACAAGCGCAATCCTAGCTCGACAACACTGTTAAGGGCCGTTATTTGCATCCAATTCCCCATGCGCATGCGTATTCTAGGCGCAACACATAAACGCTACGGGGTAGGGCACGGCTTCCGTTTCTTATAGTTTTTGGAGAGACCCGATGCAGCTCTCCACCATACTTTTGTATGGCACCTCTGTATGAGATGCACTATATACTTTGCACTTTCAGTCCGTGGCGTTTCATTGCAAGACATATGTGAAATATTCACATTGCTTTTTTGTAGCTTGATCAAATATCGGCTTGTAGATTGGACAATTGAAAAGCAGCAGTACAACATTGCAGGTCAGTAAAGCACTCATTCTCGTTTTCAAATATATACATCGATGTCGATCAACATCTATATATGTTAGTTACAACACAACTCTTTGCATATGGTTGCTAGCAATGCATGTGGTATTACGTAGTGAATACACAAGTAGTGAATGCATATGGTGTATCACTAATAATTGATGCACTTAACTTTCTTAAACGTTATAGCATTCTTTAAATGTATATGCACGGCGTGGGTGCCAAATTATTAATGCTCTTGTTCTTTTCAGTGTAGATTAAAATGTCAATTTGTATATGTCCTATTAGATGCTGTATAGCAAGGCGCACCAAGCAAGACTAGTTATGAATCGTGAGCCTCTGCTCAGTGCTCACCGATTCTAAATTTAGGAGAGTGCAGACGCGTTTAGAAGGTTTATGCCACGCAGAAACTCGACGACGCAGGGGCCAATCGGCGGGCCGCTGCATGCATGCATGCCAATTGCTCACTACTCTTGTCGATTCTATAATTACGCACTCCTGCCATTTCTCTCAGCCCGCACTCTCCAGCTTGCACTAGCTACGCAAGCATGGCTACAAAATGATGATCGTGGTTTTGGCGCTGCTGGGCCCTGCTGGCAGTAAGCAGTATGTGCCGACAGTCGCGAAAGCGAGTGGCGTATGCGCCTCCAGGCTTGTGACGACTTCATGGAGCAGCGCGGTGGGCAGCAACGTGGAACGCACAGTCAACCAGCCAGCGATGCTGCCAGAATTTGCAGCGCATCTCCTCGAGGATCGATGCGTGCTCTACAACAGGTTTATGGTGGCGGGGCCGCACATGTATCCGACTGGCCGTGAGTCACCGTACGAAAGCCAGCAGGAGCGCACGACAGAATGGCATCTCGTCTTCTTCAAACAATGCGATCTGCGTCCTCGAGAGTGCAGAATCGAGATGCAGGTACAGCTATAAAGTATTTGTGTCTTTCTTTGATCCACTATTGCATGTTTTTTTTGCCTACTAACATGATTTTCTTTTGCCTTAATGCAGAGACCTGGCTTTGGTGGTGAGCTGATGAGAACTGCAAGTAATAGGCACCAAAGTTTTCCACTTCAGTTTTTATATATAAAAATGTACATACGGTCGAGATTGTCAGATACCGATCGGTATCTGAACAAGTCTATGCAAAATGTAGCTGGAAATAAATTGACTTTTGCCTGTAGTCAGGCCACTTGAAAGGCAAATCACCTTTGATCTCTCTCTTTCTCTCTCTCTCTCTCTCTCTCTCTCAGTTTATAAAGCGTTTTGAGGTTCTTGTTGGTGGGAAGCAGCGACATGCAGACAATTTACTGGTAATAAGCAATTTTTGTTTAAAGTGGACATTGCCCTGCTTGCCCATAACCTTTGATCAATCATGCTCAAGATGAGGTTGGACATTTCTACTTCTGAGGTATCATCTAGTTTTTGTTTTTGTTTTTGCCTGAAGAATGCCTGGTATATTATGTTGCCTTCAAATTGGCGGGTACCCTTACTTTTACTGAAGAATTCCTTAAATCTGAACAGTGGATCAAAATTGAATATATGAACTTTTAACGAACGGTTTCAACCGATGTACATATAAACTGGTTAATTCCCCTTGTTGGTTCCTCTCATGTAAATATCATAATCATATTTAAAGAATAAGATCTCGCTGCAGATATACATGTTACAATGTCTATCCTTTCATGCATTTGCTGAGCTTATTTTGTGCACACAAGGTGAGGAATTGGATGGCAATTTTGTCTATATCGTTGCACATGGATGTGACAAAACCATGGCGACCTTTGAACTGGAAGTATCCATGTCCTCCACTAACTTGGTCATGTACTTCGCTTCCTTTCATTTCTTCCTCTCTTCAATGCTTTTTCAAGAAGCTTCATGTTCAGGTTTTAACAGCTTGTTTCTATCCACATTGCCAAGGTTTTCTCTTCTCGAACAAAGCTTTTCTCGCCTCATCTCTAGGGCCTCATACGAATTACAGAATTGGATGTATCATACCCATTCCACGATCGCGGTTTCCATTTGAGTACCAACTAAAAAAGCTTCCATCTATTAATCGGCTTGTTTTGACCATTTTGTGCCCTGCGAGGTGGCGTTCGTGCAAGACTATCATGAATCATGGCTCCACGGTTGACACAAGCGCCCTGTCTGTATTTTTCAGTTGTTGGACCTTCGCACTGCGGTCATACCAACCTTTGGAGGCATTCGGGCCCTGTCTGTATTTTTCAGCTTGTTGGACTTCGCACTGCGGTCATACCAACCTATGGAGGCATTCGGGTTCGATTTCCGTTTGCGCTGATTCTCAAGACTGGGTCTGTCTGCCTTAGGATACAAGGTGCAGAGGACATGAATTGGAGAATGTGAGGGTTGTCTCTTTCCATTCCTCGGAGCTCCAGCAGGAGCAAGCCCGCCTTGCGAGCATATCGGTCTCTGGACCTAAACCACGGTGCTGTCGCATGGCTGAGGGCTCTGAAGAATGGAAAAGATCAGCAGTGCTCGAAAACGTCCTCGTGCTTTTTGAAAAGCCAGCTTATTAACCATGGCTCGCCAAAACCGAGCTCGACTTTAGCCAGCATTTAGTAAGTTTAAAATACACTAAACTGTTTTTCCTTAGGTATAGTTCCTTGGTTTTGTGTGAAATTAAGCAAGCAAGGATATATAGCAGACTTCCTCTCTAATTCGCCCCACTAGAACCATCTGACATGAAGTGCTTTCGATTAAGAGCTTGCGCTTCAAAGTCGAAGAGATCCTAGATGAAGAACGAGAGGAAGCGCGTGGTGGAGGAGAGGCAAGAATAGGAAGAGAGGGGTTGTGTTACAATTGGCATTAGAGAAGTGAGGAGGGGTCCTGTTCATAAGCATAAGCCAATCCTTTGATCATTAAGGGTGGATAAAGAATTTATTAGTGTTTTGGAACTCTCTAGATAGCTAACAGAATCTTCTCCACTATTTATGGCAACATTCCCAAACCCACTGTTTTGGTTGTCAAGAGAGGTGATTGAAAATTTACAACCTTTGAGAAAAAAGGCAAACTCTTTCAAGAAAATGGAAGTAGAGAGAGAGGAGAGGAGAGAGCAGAGAGAGACCATGAATTAATATGAAGTTATATATCAATGATGGAGGTAAAAGAGATTGAGCGGAATCCTCCCTCTTCCTTCGGTCT
>NC_140941.1:107471030-107498530 GCF_014529385.1 Adiantum capillus-veneris
AGAGCTCAAACACTGTCAAAAGTGCCAACATATGCATGTACGCCTAAAAAACTCCTCCCACTAGAACCAGAATATCGCAAGCACTGAAATCTGTAGCCTGTGAGTCGATGATGATGCATAAAAATCAAAATTGACATCGAGAAACACAGAAAGAAAGCTAATCAGCCACTTATGCCTGTACATGTACTTGTACATGTATCTATACCTGTAGTCGAGGAAGACAATGCCATCAAACTCCCCACTCTATATGTGTGTGTATGAGGCCACTTCGAAAGAGGCTACACACTCCCAAATGATCCATGGGCTCTTGTAGATGGAAGAGACTGCAAAAATGGTACATCTAATGGCTATGGAAGTTTGCAGCACAAAATACCAAAAGAGAGCTGAAAAATGCAGCTCCTAAACCATAGCTCAAATGAGGTTTCTGATGGCACTAATGGCTCCGAGAGGGGGTTAAAACCATAGGACACTTGCTGGAAAGGCTCTCGAAATGTTGAATTTGCCAATGCCGAAGTCGAAACCCTGTTTGCATCCTTGAAAGTGCGCACGCGTGTGCAGAAGCGATTTTGAGAATGAAATAGCTCTGATACCAGATGAAGGAGAGGAGTCGAGAACACAATGGAAGAGGAATATAAATATACACACACGCATGCACACACGCAGATACACACACACACACACCCCACCATAGCCACACACACAGATTGGATGGGGAGCCGACACACACTATGTGCCCCCTTTCTTTCTTCTCTATCTTATGCACTAAGGCACAATACACACTCTACTTTGTGTTAGTGGCTCACACAAGTGTATAGTTGTACACTTAGGGTTAGTAGCAGTTAGTGATGGGCGGTCATCCACATGGCGATTAAACTTAACATTAGGAAGAGGATGGGGTGTAGGAGGGCCTCTTTATTTTCCATGAGCTTATAGAGGTGATTAACATTTTGACGAGTAGGTGTATGCCATGTGTGCAAGAATGGTGGGTGTTTAAGAGATGTGTTAAGAGTGGTCAAAGGATGCACTTTCCCCCCCAAAAAGAAGGTGGACAATTTTATGATTTTTGGCCTTCCATAACTCCCACATATGATCTCCAATTTGAGCGGAGATCATAGATCTGCAATCTACACGTTGAGCTCTTTCCATAGATATGCTACATGATATGGTTTTATCCACTAGATTTTAAATTCCATTTTGGGGGGAAACTTTGAATTCAAATAAACTAGCCATTTTGCCTATTTTAATTCAAAATATGTCCTTTGATTACTTTCTCAATACTTAAGGTTTGACTTCCTTAAACTTCCAAATAAAGAGGCCCTCCTAGATCCCATTCTCTTCCTAATGACAGGACCATACTTACAGAGATATAAACCAAACCCCAGTAGAAGACTTTCGTGTAACTATTGACTCTGGAACACAACTTCCTGCTTGGTTGGTGAAGAGCGCGCATATTTGAATGTGTCGAGCATCAGAATGTGAAATCTCAAGAAAGAGGATTGCATTCTAGAGAGATCAACAGAGGATGAATCTTACATTCGAGAACCATTCCTAGTAGAAGATTTGTTTGAATCCTTTGGATGGGAGAAAATATTGGCTACTCTTAGATGTGTGCGTAAACAAAATAACGACTACAAAATTTTGTGAGGAGCATGGCTATGACACAAATCCCTGCTTTACAATAAAGGTATTGAAGGAAGCTAATGAAACTTGTGCGTGTGAAAGTAGAACAGGCAAAACAAACCACTTTGTCACAAAGCATGGTGCAAACTCACAGACAAAGGAAGAGAAGCAATCGCGAGATTATGTCATCATTGACATACCCAAAGAATCAACAAAAGATGTTTCAAAGAATCCAACTCCAAAAAAAGAGGAATAAAAGTAGATGAAGAAGCAATTCCTCCAATTACCACATCAAATCTTCGACAAAATCAAGAATAAAAGAAGAACAAGGATCACACAGAAGATCAATTGTCTCCAATAGCAATCAAATTCAGCATATGCAAAAAAACAGGACTTAAGATCACATGTTCAACTATGATAAATCTAGATGCAACAAAGAATCTAATTTCTTATGGCACATTGATAATGATGGGAAAGCCAATCATCAAGCTAGAAGAAATGGTGTACATACATCCAAAAACACCAATTTCTAGCTTTGGAGTGGCAGAAGATGTACTCAAGTTGAGTATTGGGGAGTTCACGGATACATTCTATATAACCAATTCCCATCATATCAAAGAGAGTTTGATCTTGACAAACAATTGGATGAGCATCTTATTTTGACAACCACAACAAGCTAACAACAACACCAAAAGTCACAAATGCATCTCAAACCCAGGCAGTAAAGAAATGACTCGCTAAAGTACTAATCAAAAGCAGATCAACCTTGCAAGACAACTTTATCTTCTATGAGACTCCACCCAACTTCAAACGTAGCATCTACATCAAGAGCCACACCATCGACAATACAATGGAAACCTAAGCCAAAAGTCTATTAATGAAAGTTTTCATCACAAAAAAGGCTCCAAAAGAATCCAAAGAGAATCAACCAAGTGTTGGTATCCAAAGAGCACATCAAAGTAAAAGACCCAGTTTTGATACATCAAGCATGGGTTCAACTTCAACACCCAAAGGTCATCGGGTGGGTCACATCAAATGATTCAATCATTACTCAGGGATACTCTCAAGGAAACACTAGTGTTTGGGCCAAAAAGCCTACGGTAATATCCTGAACCTACTCACCTCAACCAAAGAGTCCTACAAAGAGAAAGCCAGGATATCAATCCAAGACAAACAACTCAACCAGGAGAAAGAACAATCGCAAAAAGAAATTCTGTAGGTGCCGTTGGCTTGGCAATGGACTCACTTATCTGTGAAACACTGTGCTGAGAGGATGTGTCATCTCCTTGACTCTTTAAGTCCTTTTCTTTGTATGCCTCACAGTTATCCACTAGATAAAGAGCTTCTTGATCAACTCATTTTGCGTCATCCTCCTTATCATATGCAGATCCTTCTGAAGGCCCGCATGTCTCATTCCCTGGATAAAGATCAGCATCAGCCATGCTTGCGTAGGTAATTCCTCTCTCGGACAGAGCTTAACATATCTCTTGAGCCGTAATGATGCTTTGCGTATTGATTCATCCTCTTTCTGTTTGAATCTATGGATTTGCGAGACCGTGTTGTGAGCAATGCCTTTTGGCGAGAATTCTTCAATAAACTCCTCAAACAGCTCATCTAGGGTCTCAAAATCCCATTTTTCCACCGAGTTGAACCACGTAGCTGCATCATCTTCTAGAGTCAATCCAAATCCCGCAAACTGTGTCGCAAAATCTGAAACTTCCTCTACTCTAATCACTCTTCGAAAACCCGTTACGTGATCTCTCGGATCTTTATCTCCGGAGTATTTTCTGTTTACCCATTTCTGGACTTGGGATGGTCTAACTCGTCGATTGTCTACAAGTCTAACCAGAGACTCTCCCAATCCTTCTCTCGTTATCGCTCTTGAAGGGAATCTTGGTGGCTCTCTTCTTGGAATTCCTATAGGAATTCTCGTGTTTGGTGGAGGCATTTGTGGTCCTTCATTGACCAAATATCCACCTGTTTCTAGTATAGTCTGTGGATTTGTGCTTTCGACAAATCTGTATTCTCATCCATACTTGTCGACAACTATAGATCTCCATTGATAGTCAACTCCATATGTGTAGACATATAAGAGCTTGTAATCCGTTATCTCTTCTAGGTATGGATCTGAGCACCTATAAAGATTGACCTCATTGTCGTCAATGTATCTATATAGTCCTTCACCCTATGACCAATCATCCAAACTCTCTCAACAAGATGGATCTTTATCAATTGCAAGTTTAAAAGATGCATTGTGGGAGGATATTCCTCTATAGTCGGGATCTCCAAGCTTGTGTAAGCTGCGTTTGAATCGAGGGTAGACATGATTTCTGGGCTTAAGAGCTTTTGCTTGGTTCAAGTAGACTTAGTCCACTGTGTTCAAGTTCTTTGGTTAGGGAAAAGTCGAAACTATGTCCAAAACCGCAACCGTTTCGTCACAATTCTCGCAAATTGTCGCTTTCAGACACCCCTAACTTGCGGATGTATTTTGAGGCCTCAAACGACGTTTTTTTTCAAAGTTAAACTAAATGGTTGCTGCAGGCATGCATTTAGTTCATGTTTTTCTCTAAGATCTGTAGAGTCGCTCTCAGGCTACGTTTTGATATAAAAACTTTTCCGATCCGATACCGTTTGTGAAAGTTATGGCCAAAATAGTGAAATGCAGTTTAGAATGGTCAAAATGAGTCCAAATTCCATTTTAAAAGAAGATTTGGGATCTATGTGACACTATGAACAATTCTGTATGGTCAAAAGTACAGTTGGACCCTAAAACTGGCCTAGAGACATCCTACGCGTAGGATGTCTATATGCTAAGAATTTAACAAAATTTGGTCCAGTGACTCCCCTTAAGTCCAGCAACACAATGACCGTATGCTCAGAATTTCATTTGGACCTAAAAATGGCCTCGAGACATCCTACACGTAGGATGTCTTTTTGCTCAGAATGACTTGAAATTTTCACCCCAGATTCTCCTTAATGTGCTGATCACAGTGGTGTGCTCATAGGTTGGTTTGGAGTCCTAAATCAAGCTGGAGACATCCTACGCGTAGGATGTCTAACTGCTTAGATTTTGTCCAAACTTGATCCCAAGATTCTCCTAGTGCTCAGAAACCCAATGGTATACTCAAAATTGAAATTGGATGCCAATAGGTCAAGATTTAGGCTGCAATAGCTTCTAGTGCACTCCAAGAGTAGGATGTCTGACAATTATTGTCTTTGCTTGGTAAATAGGCCAAACAAGGTCCAAATTCACTTTTGAAAAAAGATCTGGAATCCTTGAGACACTTAGAACCTCCCTTTATGGCTACAATAGAATTTTGACCACTTTATGACCCAGGAGACATCCTACGCGTAGGATGTCTTTTTGCTCTATTTCATCTCAAACTTGCACTGTAGCTTTCCCTTGATGTGCTAAACTCACAGCTATTTTTACTTTTTGATTATGACACCTATAGGTTGGTCAAATGATCAAGAATCTGTTCCAAAAGCCTGATGTCTGTTCTAATGAATTCCCAAGTCAAATCAACTCCAAATTGGACCAAATTTTCCTAGGAGGCTTATCTAAGGCTATATGACAGCATGGCATGGTTACAGGAGAATTTTGGTTTCAGAATTATGCAGTAGACATCCTACGCGTAGGATATCTTTTTGCTCAGAAGGAACCCAAACTTAGACCAAAGATCCCCCTAGTCTTCAGCAACCCACTGGTATGCTTAGATTTGAGTTTGGATCTCAAAAGACCCCAAAACTAGCTATTCTTGCCTTTTTCTGTCCAAAAACGCTAAAGTCTGCTCAATCTTCACTTTCACTGACCCAAATGAGATGAAATTTATCACATGCACTCAATACAACATTTAGATCATGCCTATGGAGTCATCCTATGGTTAAGTCTCAAAATTAGGCCTTGGACACAATTTGGGTAGGATGTCTGGCAATTCTCGTCTTTTGGCTTTGATCTGTCAAAGTTTGGTCAAGTTTCCACTTTCCACGTGAAAAAAGGGTAAATCCTACCTTCTAAACACACTGGTAACCTGAGATTTTCAAAAAAATGCCCAGATCACCCTGTAGACATCCTACGCGTAGGATGTCTACTGCTTATTTTTTCAGACTGAAGTGTCCCTGATGCTTCCTTATGCTCTCAGCAAGTGCAAGTTTGCTTCACAATTGCAAAAACATGCAAAAATCACTCAATTTAAGCCTTTTCTAAAATTTTACGTTTTCTGACTCCACCTTTTGGCTTTTGGTCAACAAAAAATAGAGAAAAACACCCAAGTCAATATGTTACTAGGGTAAAACCTATCCTCTGAACCCACAGGTAACCTCATTTTCCCCAAATTCCCTGCCAAAAGAGCCCTGGAGACATCCTATGCGTAGAATGTCTACTATCTTAAAATGCAATTTTTTTCTGGCAGTAGTATTCCCTATGCTCTGTAGATCTCTCAACAATAATCACAGAAACTTTTGGACTTCAAATCAGCTTCCAAACACAATTTACCGTCTTTCCTACTTAGTGTTTTCCACTTCTCTGATGAGCCTAACAGCAAATAAGACATGCATAAAGTACTCTAGATCAGTTAATCAAGATATCCTACTTACCCTACTCCTACTCATCAATGTGAGATGGTGATTTTGATGTCTTGGTTGCTTCCTAGCCTCACACGGACTCTCAAGTCAACCTACCACCACATCTACCACTCCTACTCCTACTCTCTACACCACAACCTACTCTAATCCACAGATCCTAACTAAACCTATCTAGTCGCAAACCCTCGGCAAGACACACGCTTCCTGGCTATCCACTTGATCGCGGAATATCCTCTTCCAGATCCACTTAAGAAAAACGCTTTCTTTAGCCGAAACTAAATCAAGCAACCGTCACACGAGTGTTAGTAGGAAACCTACTTAGGTCCTTGTGTCCCCGACAGCGGCGCCAATGTTGTGGGAGCGACTCACACACCCATGAAGTGCATGCAAACACTACCTAGATCAACATAATGTCAATCGAGGACACAGATGACACGATAGGCACACGGAGGAAATCTCTTTAGCTTGTCAGGTTGAGACCATCCTACACATACAACACTCTAGAAGGCCAACTACACCACAATCAAGAACCTCACTGCTCTCAACTCCACCACCTAGCCACATACACACATACGGAAGGTAACTCACCTAATCATGCTAGATTCGTACGAAACTTAAGGAAGACCATTCCCTCACTAGGATACACCTGGCCCTAAGCTTCTACACTCAAAACCCTCACTCTAAACCCATCTACGGAAAATGCCTAGGATGACAGAGCAAAATTTTGAAAGTGCCCGAAACTAAAATTTATGAGTACCTATGCGTAGCTTATGTCGCCAGGATTCTATATACTACTAGCACGCAGAAAACAGACATCGTTTGATACACTTACGGCCACAAATAGCTCGTAGATGCGTCGGCGTGTGCGCTTCGTCTCGCGTGGAATGCTTGGCGTTGTCGCGTAGCTCTCATCGAGCCTACAACAATGGTGCAGTCGGATCTCCAATGTGTTGAGCGAGCCGGGCGTAGCGAGAGGATAAAGCTCACGCTCACTCTCTTTCTCTCTCACACACAGTAGACGGCAGCGCTAAATTTTTTATTATGATGAAAGTCCCCCCTTTTACAAAATGATCTAGGTGCCTTATATACTAAGGCTACCTTAGGTTTAACAAAAATGGGGTTGAAAGGGTCAAATGGCTTTGTATTTACAATTTGGAAGTGCCATTGCACCCCGGATTTTGAAACTAGAATAACTACTCATTACAAATGACGTTTATAGCCATAATCCGCATCATTTCATAACTCGCAAAAGATAAGACTTTGGTACGAAACTTGAGTTATGTTGTGTTGTTGCGGTCAACAACCAACCACGTTCAATCATTAAATGAAGAAAATCTTTAGACCCTACCACAAATTCACTGAAGTGTGATGATATCATCTTATCACAAGTCCTTCTTGGAGCACACAACAACATCTGTGAGTTTTCAAGCATTGATGGAAAACAAGCTTTTTATCAATCAAAAGAAAAGTGAATTTTTCCTTCAAGATATTCAATACTAAGGTCATATTATCTCTCAAGATGGTATCCGTATGGATCCAACCATCAAATTTGGAGGTAATAAAAGCATTGCCTAATTCAAGGAATCTACTTGAGCTAAGAAGCTTTATTGGTATGTGTGCATACTATAGATGCTTCATAGAAAAATTCTCTCAAATAGTAGGACCATTACATGACTTAACAAAAAAGAATTTCAAGTGGACTGCTAAGGATCAAAATGCTTTTGACAAGCTCAAGGAGAAGCTTATCCCCCAACCATTCCAATGTTATGCTTGTGGTGATTGCCTTGGAGCAGTCTTGATTCAAGAAGGACATGCCATAACATATGCGAGCCGAAGGCTCAATGACGATGAACGAGTCTTGGACATATATGAAAAAGAGCTTTTAGCTGTTCTATATTCCCTAGACACATGGAAGCACTATATATTGGGTACTTCATTTATTTTACGAACAGACCACCAAAGTCTCAAGTACTTCCATGCCCTAGACACATAGAAGCACTATCTATTGGGGACTCCATTTATTTTACGAACAGACCACCAAAGTCTCAAGTACTTCATGACGCAAACCAAGCTTTCCGACAAACAACGAGGTGGAAAAATTTTCTTTCGCAATTTTATTTTCATATTGCTCACATTGTTGGTAAGCACAATCAGGTGGCTGATGTACTTTCACGACGAGCAAAAGTTAATGCGGTGTGTATAGCAACTGACAATGATCTATCTTCTATGATAGATGAGTATGCTATTGAGCCTCACTTTAACACTAGAATGGTAACAGGACACTTTTATGTCCTTGGACACTTTTGTGTCCTGTTAAGTGACCATTTTGCTTGAATTATTTGAAGAGTATGAAAATGAATTTCTAGGTGCTATATATCCACAAAGTTGCCTTATGAGCTGAAAAAACATAGCATTTTTTTTATAGTATCGATCTCACCATTAACCTTACTCTTGCACAACATTTTTGAGCCTAAACTATGTGAAAAACTGGGTCCTGTTTTTGGCTTTTTTTCAATTTTTGGCAACTATACCACTCTAAACTTCATGTTTGTGAAGTTTACATGGCCAGAGGTTATGCCTTCATAGTTCTCAACATGTTTTGATGCTTGTAGGGAGAGATAAGTGTTAAAATTGAAAGTTATGAACAATTTACAAGAATTGCATAATCCTTTTTTTTGGCCAAAATTAGCCCTTTTATGATTTTTTTGCTGGCTTTCTTGATATCCAAATTCAATTTTGATTGTGTAAGTGTAATGTATAACATAAAGCTAATCTTCCTTGAGTTTTGGGGGACCTAATATGATATATAGCATAGTATATGATGATGGTTGAGTTTTTTTATTGCTGAAGAATACGATACATTTTAGAGTAGCAAGTATAACTTTCTCAATATTGCTAGTTTCTTAGGCCAATTGTATGTATTTTGTAGGTAGTAACCATATCTAATCATAGACTACAAACTTGGCTAGATATTGAGTAGTGTCTATGGGTTTATAGAGGTCATAATGCTAAACCCAGTTTTTTCATGTTTGCTGTATTTAGCATTTTATCATTGCCCCCAAGGTTCCAATTGTAGGAGATCCATTATCCTTTTGACATGCTCCATGGCTCCTTTTGAATCCAAATGCCCAAAGGAACTAAGAAAACATGTATATAGTATCTGTATTGAGCGTGACTATAGAAACTTTGATGATAGGTCTGCAGAATGGCAAAAATGCAACTTTTTTGTACCTATTTTTCTTTACCAACTATTTTTGTACCTATTTTTCTTTACCATATGTTTTGGTCACCAACCCATTGAAGTTAACGGGGCATTTTATCTCATGTCCTACAAAAATCCCCACTCTTATTTATATGCAATCAACCGTAAGAAATTGCTGTTTTGGGCAAAATGCACTAGTCCATCAACTTTGGAGGCTTGTAGTGACCAAGGGATGAGAAAAATTACAAGTTTCTCATTTTTTCCATATGTAGTAGTTATTGAACTATAAGCTCAGGAAAGGATTTTTCAAAATGAGTGGATCTACTATGGTTTTGGAATTTTTTTCCAAAACCCTGAAAGGACACTTTTATGTCCTGTTAGGTTACCATTCTAGTGTTAAAGACAAAATGTCAGCCCTTTCGTTTGGGAAGAAAGAAGAACCATTCACCTTACAGGATGGTTATCTTCTTCATGGCAATAGGCTATGTGTTACCCTCTCCCTTCGTGAGAAAGTTACGTATGAATCCCATGCTCCTCCCTATGCAGGGCATAGAGGCATTCAACCTACTCTTCGAGGAGTAGAGACGTACTTCTACTGGCCTACCATGAAAGTGGACATAAAAGATTATGTTTCAAAATGTGTGGTATGCCAAAAGACTAAGTATGATAAAGGGAAGCAACCTGGATTACTCAAGCCATTGCCAATTCCTAATTCACCATGGGAGAGTATATCCTTGGATTTATCTTTGGATTACCCAAGTCTATCCATGGGAATACGAGAATATGGACATTAGTCGATAGGCTTACCAAGCAAGCACATTTTATTTCTGTCAAAAAGACTATTAAGGCACACCAAATGGAAACTCTCTTCATATCACAGATTTTCACCATGGATAGTCTCCCGAGAGGTCCAATGAGCATTCAACAACCCAATGGCTTGCCTGATTCCTATTAGTCAGGAGACAAAGGGTCCAATGAGAGTTTCGTTGCTTTAATTAATTACCTAAATCCCTCACAAAAGGGAAAAGGGGGACACATGTCAGAAGGTTATCACTTATGCTCTTGGAATTCCATTGTCTAAGCCTGGAGAGGTCAAATAGGGTGTGAGCATGAGCAAATAGCAAGAGGGGTCGACCAAGAGAGAGAGGGGGACTGATTTTCTCAACGCATTATTGCATACACACTCACACTAGTCCATGTGTGAAGTAAGAAGACTCTCTCTCTCTCTCTCTCTCTCTCTCTCTCTCTCTCTCTCTCTCTCTCTCTCTCCTTCTTAAGCTTTAATCGAAAGCTTATCACCTACTCCAAGCTTGTGAGAAGGGAGGCCTACACCAACAACTCTTGGCTTTGTGATGCAAATCCAACCAAGAGCCAAGCTTCAATGCATGATCCTCTCCTCTACCATGCTAATTACTAAGCTAAGCTATGTTAATATGAGTGATTATGTGTGAGGATATGTACATCTTTCTCGTAAGACTACTCCTTCTTCCTCTCAATATACTCTGATACCCCGCTAGCTCTCACCATCTTCGAAGGTGTGTGAGGTCTTGGGTCTGAGACCGTGAGGGAATTGATGTTGTGTTTTATAAGTGTTTTGCTTAGTGCTTGAAGTTTCCATCTTCATTGCACTAGCTAGTATTGAAGGATTGTAAAATGTCTCTCTTGATGGGAGAAACCATAATACAAAGCCTTTTGGAGGGGGGACCGCGGCTCCATGTAGATCCGGTCCTCGACTGTTGTCAATAGCTTAATTTCTCTCTCTTTTGAAGTATTGTTCATGCTATCTAACTAGGTGTTATACGTTTTGTTGCTCTCTCCACCCAAGCACTCTTGTTATTCTCATTAAAACTCTATTCCAATAAAATGCTCACTATGTTCATGCTATTTTCCGCTACACACAAATTACTAGGCCATTAAATGTTACATATGCATTTAGTGGCTAGATTCCTTCAGCTCAATAACGACTTCCTCCATGGGTTGCGATATTCAGCATGAACCAAAAGATCCTCTATTTGATGTGAATCAAACCAACACCCTTTAGGGGTTCAATCTGGCAATCGACAATCTACACCAAGAGAGCCTGTAATAGAAATGGACTATGAGCTTTGAGAATAGTGGAATTCGGAGAATTAGAGTGAGCATTCTTGTGAGACTACTTTGAGAACATAGAGGGTGAATTTAATTAGCGGTAGTAACATAGCTATGATACTTAACTAACTTGGCAAGAAGAATACTTTTTCAAGAGAGAGTTTAGAGAGCTTGAAAGTAGTTGAGGACCGGATTTATGTGGAGCCGGTCCCCCCTCCAATAGGCTTTTGTATTATAGATTCTCCCATCAACAATCTTTGTGTTCCTTGTGACTTATGTGAGGGAAGCTTCATGCATCACGAGCATAACATAGAATTTCTAGAAAGCATTAATTATCCCCGATCTCAGCCCCAAGGCCTCAAACACCTTCAAAGGTGAATAGAGCTAGCGGGGAATGAGGGTAGGGAAGAGAAAGAAGAAACATTCATAGGAGAAATAAGTAGTTCCTTGCTTATCTTCACTCTTCTTGCTTAGTATACATAATAGCATAGTAATGAAGATGGAGAAGATGGAAAGATTAAGCATTGGAGCATGGCTCTTGGTTAAATTTGCATTCCATAGCCTAGAGTGTGGGTGTAGGCTCTCAACTTTCCTACAAGCTTGGAGAAGGAGATGGAGCTCTTGCACTTTGCATTTCACACAATGTGTGTGTGTGTGTGTGTGTGTGTGTGTGTGAGAGAGAGAGAGAGAGAGAGAGAGAGAGAGTGTGTGTGTGTGTGGAGAGGAGGGGGGGAGGGGGGGGGGGGGGGGGGGGGGGGGGGGGGGAGAGTATACCCCCCAAGGTAGCCCCCTCCTTGCTCTGGTCGACCCTCTCTTCTAGCTCAAGATGGAAACTCCTTGGACCCCTACAAGCCTGGCCAATCACATGCAGAGTGCATATCAAGCAAGCATGCTAGCCTTGGGACAAGTGTCCCCCTTTCCCCTTTGAGAGAGAGGACCTGATAAATGCATAAACAATTTATTAAATTAACTAAATTATCATTGGACCCCTTGGGAGGCCAACCAATAGGCTTTAGGCACACTATGAGGGCAACATGAAGAGGAGCTTCACAAGTGTCCTAGTTGCTTTCTTTATACCAAGCTTGCCTTGTGTGAGGGTGTGTGTGTTCTCTCTCTAGATCCTACAATGAGGGCTAGTCCCCTCATGAGTAGGGATGTGTTTTGACCTTTGAACACCTTTACCCCTCAAGCACCTTAACTATGAAGCACCTTAGTTAGGTGCAAGCACGACAAGCACCTCAAGCTTGGGCTAGGTTCCCACCTCAAGCACAACCCTAGCTTGCCTAAGGTCAAAGGAATTTTAACACTAACTATTGGAGGTATTTAATGAAGCTAACCCTAAGGTCTTTAAGCTCCATTAGCTAGCCTTGCTCTTTGACAGATCATCTCTCATTTGGACCCCTTTAACCTTGGCCCTGTGTTGAGATAGATCCATAAGCACATGTCTATATTCTAACCCTTGTTCCTAATTATTCTCCCACATTAAATGATCAATTTAATATGAGAAAATCATTTGGGTTGGTTAGATATTAGAATTTATGACACAGCCACACTGCCTCGTTTCTCTCTCGATGCAATTTAGCTTTAAGAAAAAATAAATTGTTGTTTGCTCCCCCATCGTCCATCTTCTCCAACACTCTCACACCCTGGTTTGCCTCCGCCCACATGGCCTCTCGCTTCTTCCCTGTCTGCCTCCTGCTTCGTCCCCGCCTTCTTGCTTCTCGCGACACCTTACTCATCGCATCTGAAAAGATTCGCATGTTCTTTTCTTTTTCCAAAATTCGGCCACACATACTTGAATTATGTTTTAGTAGAGATCCACTATTTGAGATCTCCCTCACATCATTATTTAAATGAGCAAATTCTATATATATATATTGTTTATAGCAAGGATGCTACTCCATAGGAGAAACTTTTTGAGTCTTATTCGTCATGATTATTTTGTAGTGAAGAAAACTTGTTTATTGCAAACATTTTGCTACTCTAATAGAAACATTTTTGAACCTTAGTCTTCATGATGCTGATGACAACTTGTTAGATGCAAGTTTCTTATTCTTATTTACATTACAAAATTATATATTCAATTCTTCATTTTCAGCCACACAAATGAGTAGGTTTATGCATAGCCTTGGTATTGAAGATTGGATAGGTCCTTGTTTGACATGTTCTAAGGAAAACAAGGTGCAATACACCATACATCGTATTCGCATCTCTTATGGGTCATCCAAACATAGCAATGGTATCCCAGCCATGTACAAACTTGAAATATGCTCCCCTACATAGTTGGGGAAAGTTTTGCAACCTATTAACGATGCCATGATGGAAGCAATGTCTCTACCATGAGTCATAAGAGTATCTTTCATAAGCCATTTAAGATAGAAAAGGTATCCTAGCCATGTGAAAAATATATGTTCCTCTTCATTGGGTAAGTAGGAGGTACCGGCTCGAGAAAAATGTTAAAAAAAACGAACCTCAATTTATACCTTTGGCAATGAAGAATGAGGCAGTGGCGATGGTGCGCAACAGTTGATGTGAGGCTACAGGCAGCATACCAAGAAGGTACGAGGTAATTACGAGACTCCAGGGTGCCAGCCTTGGCATAAGGGGAGGAATCTTCCCAATATAAGGGCAAGTTTTGAAATTTGAAAGTAGTATGTCTGGTGAATTTTAAAAGTACTAGTAAAATGGCGCCGCCTTTGGCGACGACATGGCCCCTCATACTCTCAAACCCCTTGCTTCCACTGCCTATCCAGAGAGGGTTTTGGACCACTGGACAAAGTTATGAGATAACAGGATCAGACATGCCTTGGGCTATTTTTATTGGAGCTGCGCAGACGGAGGGAGAGCCACTTGAGGAGACGAGACAGTAGGAGACACTCACAAAGGGATATCACTGATTTCTTTTGACTACATATGTGGCATCATTAGGAAGAGAGTGGGGTCTAGGAGGGCCTCTTTATTTGGCAGTTTAGGAAGTCAAACCTTAAGTATTGAGAAAGTAATCAAAGGAAAGATTTTGAATTCAAACAGGCAAAACGGCTAGTTTATTTGAATTCAAAGTCCCCCCCAAAATGGAATTTAAAATCTAGCGGGTAAAACCATATCATGTAGCATATCTATGGAAAGAGCTCAAAGTGTAGATTGCAGATCTATGATCTCCGCTCAAATTGGAGATCATATGTGGGGCCGAAAATCGTAAAATTGTCCACCTCCTTTCTGGGGGGAAAGTGCATCCTTTGACCACTCTAACACATCTCTTACACACCCACCATTCTTGCACACATGGCATACACCTACTCGTCAAAATGTTAATCACCTCCATAAGCTCATGGCAAATAAAGAGGCCCTCCTACACCCCATCCTCTTCCTAATGTTCAAATGAGCAGGCATCACAACATACTTTAGAGGAGGTTACAGATCTGCATGTGCAGTCGGCTAGAGTAACCTAATAAAGCACATAAGTAATGGTTTTTTCCAAACACTGGCTAACTGCAGGTGGAATCATCACACTAAACTTATGTATCTTTCGAGCACCGACTCTGATGCGGGATGCCAATCGGGTGGTCAAAATGGACATCGATAAGAAGGGGGGGGGGGGGGGGGGGGAGAGAGAGAGAGAGAGAGAGGAGAGAAGAGAGAGAGAGAGAGAGAGAGAGAGAGAACTGAGCTATTTGGAAAGTTGGGATGGTTGCAGCTGCAAGAATCCATTGTACACAATTTTCAAGGCCTTTGTTGCAGACTCCAAACCTCAGAACGTTCTCTCTCTCTCTCTCTCTCTCTCTCTCTCTCTCTCTCTCTCTCTCTCTCTCTCTCTCTCTCTCTCTCTCTCACACACACACACACACACACACACACACAGAATCTTGGATGTCCGTGTAGAGGTTGTCATCTGTAAATCACCAAGGCCTACACCTCATGAAGAATGCAGCTTCCAATCGTGTCAAAAAGGGCTCTCTCTCTCTCTCTCTCTCTCTCACACACACACACACACACACACACACACACACACACACACACACACACACAATGGCAAGTGGTTGTGGCTCTCTGTGGCTTTGTCTTGCATGGTCCATATACTGTAGAACCCCGAGGTCCACACCTCACTAAGAGGGAAGCACCCAATCATACAAAGATGTCAACAAACACATTCCCAAAAACAGCATAGGTGATTACATTTGGAGGAACAACTTGCTTCACATCCACTAAAAACAACCCACAACTTCTTGGGCCTTGACCCTCTTGGACATATGTCGCACTCAATGCGTATCGACGGACGATGATCCTAACAGCAAAATCCTCAAGCATAGGTGATTGCATCTAGAGGGATGTCCTTGCTTCGGACCTGCTGAAAAAATCCTATTGCTTCCTTGCCCTACCCTTTTCAAAATGGATGCAAAGCAAGTGCATGTACGCAAAATGTGATGGAATTGAGAAAGCACAACAAGCTCTTTAGGATTTCTTAGTCAAGAATGTCATCTCCTTGAGTGCATTGAGTGGGTACAAAGCAAGGGAATACCTCTAGATTCGACATCAACGCTTAAGGGAAAATTTTGAGGAGCTTCTAGTTTGGAACGTCATCTGTTGGAGTGCATTAATGTGGTGTGCTTGAGAAAGCACAAAAAGCACTTAAGGTGGTGTCAATTGAGAATGTCATCTTCTTGAGTGCATTGATTGCGGCATATGACCATGAAAGGTAGGGCAAGGAAGCAATAGGTTGTTTTCAGCAGGTCCGAAGCAAGGGAATCCCTCTGGGTGCAATTACCTATGCTTGAGGAGCTTGCTGTCCGGATCATTGTCCGCTGATACACATTGACTACTGCATATGTCCAAGAGGGGCAAGGCCAAGCAATTGTGGGCTGTTTTAGTGGATGCAAAGCAAGCGTGTTCCTCCAAATGCAATCGCCTATGTTGTTTTTGGTAATGCATTGGTTGACATCAACGCTTAAGGGAAAAAGTTTCTTGAGGAGCTTGCAGTCTGGAATGTCATCTCTTCGAGTGCATTGATTGTGGGTTGTGGCATAGTTCCAAGAAGGGCTCCGGGGGAGGAAGTTGTGGGATGTTTCCAAAACGGATACGAAGCAAGTGCATGTACACAAAATGTGTACTTGAGAAAACGCAAAGCTCCTCAAGCATCTTTTTCCCTTAAGTGTAGATGTCCACCAACGCATTCCCAAAAACAACATAGATGATTGCATTTAAGAGATGCCTTTTCTCTACATTTGTTAAAAATAGCCCAGAGTTGACCCTTGCCCTCAAGATGACCCTTGCCTTCAAGATGCAAGCAATTGTAATTGCATGTGGAGAGACACCCTTGCTTCACATCCGCCAAAAACAACCCAGACCTTCTTGGACATACCCAAGTTCGGAATATCCGGCAAACGACTTCTTTCCCCTTGCCTTCTTGGAACTATGTCACAATGAATTCACTCAAGAAGTGAGGTTTCAGACTCGAAACTCCTCAAGAAACTTTTTCCCTTAAGCGTAGATGTCGACCAACGCATTCCCAAAAACAACAGACATGATTGCATTTGGAGGAACACATTTGCTTCGCATCCACTAAAAACAGCCCACTTCTTGGCTTTGACCCTCTTGGACATATGCCGCAATCAATGCGTATCGACGGACGATAATCCGAACAGCAAGCTCCTGAATCATAGGTAATTGCATCCATAGAGATGCCCTTGCTTCAGACTCGCTGAAAACAGCCTATTGCTTCCTTGCCCTACCTTTCATGGGCATATGCCACAATCAATGAACTCAAGAAGATGACATTCTTGACTGATAGCTCCTTAAGCACTTTTTGTGCTTTCTCATGAACTTGCTTCGCATCTGTTTTGAAAACAGCCCACAACTTCCTCCCCGTGCCCTTCCTGGAACTATGCCAAGCCCACAATCAATGCACTCCAAGAGATGAGATTCTAGACTGGAAGCTCCTCAAGCAACTTTTTCCCTTCAGCATAGATGTTGACCAACGGAGTCCCAAAAACATCATAGGTGATTGCATTTGGAGGGCTTTGCATCCACTAAAACAGCCCACAACTTCTTGGCCTTGCCCCTCTTGGACACATGCCGCAATCAATGCATACCGACTGACGATAATCCAAATACGAAGATCCTCAAGCATAGGTAAATGCATCTAGAGGGATGCCCTTGCTTCAGACCACCTTTCATGGGCATATGCCACAATCAATGCACTCAAGGAGATGACATTCGTGATTGACAATTCCTTAGGCGCTTTTTGCGCTTTCTCAAGGGGAGAGAGAGAGAGAGAGAGAGAGAGAGAGAGAGAGAGAGAGAGAGAGGAGAGAGAGAGAGAGAGAGAGAGAGAGAGAGAGAGTTTCTGACCTCGCCTCTTTGTTACTCATCTGCTTCGATCACGTAGCCTCATGTGGACTTGGGAGGACATGGGATGCATTGATTGCAAGATATGTCCAACAATAGGCTCAAGAAGCTCTGGGCTGGTTTCTACTACAAAGGGGACTCGCAAGAGTGCATTGATTGTAGGATATGTCCAACAACAGGGCCAAGAATCTTTGGGTTGTTTTCAGTAGATGAAGAGTGAGGGTATCTCTCCAATTGCATAGAGAGAGAGAGAGGCACACACCCTAACCACTTCGCTATGCGTGTGCGTTTTGAAGCATGGGGGCCCTAATTTACTTAAAGCATGTATGCAAAGCGACGACATCCAACTTTCAGTGCCGCCACCCAAATCTACGGCCCACAATCCTTTGGCCGTAGTTCACAGGTTTCCAGAAGCAACTAGGATCTTTGTCTCTGGCCACTATTCGATAAAGAGAGAGAGAGAGAGAGAGAGAGAGAGAGAGAGAGAGAGAGAGAGAGAGAGAGAGAGAGAGAGAGAGAGAGAGAGAGAGAGAGAGAGAGAGAGAGAGAAGGCTATAAAGCCAGTACCATCTTTTGACGCTACTCCTTTCAACCAAAGCCATCATTCCAACACATTAAAATTTTGCACACACATACTCACAAGAGCAATTGCTACAGGAGGTTGCGACTTCTTTCTAGCTTGTACTGCAGTAAGATAGGAAGATGACAAGCATTTGTTGGAACAGATAACCCTTCTCTTTCCATGCTTTTCTTCTATGCTCCAAAATCGCTCGCATCTATTCTACACTTAAGAAACTTATTAGGAGGTTAATTAGTAGCTGATTAATGCCCCTAACCACGCTTTGAGCAGGTTGAGCCGCTTCTACTCGCATATGAGGTCATATAAGAGAAAGCAATGGAGACAAAAATTTTAAGTACTTGCTCGCGCAGAGCTTTAATGGAACCATCAAACGCGGATCCTATTACCTTCGACTCATCCTCTGATCTATAGTGTTGGGAGTGGCAACGGGCCCATCTATGGTGTTGGAAGTGGAAACGCTCAGCTAGCTGTTGTACTGGCACCTCATACCTGTTCACATGAAAGCAAAGAGCCACGAAGAAAAGCCTACCTTGTCGACATGGGGAGAGCATTCTTCAGTAGCATAGACTCTGTCGGCCAAGCTCCTCCCTATTCATTCCAGCAATATGAGGTTGACAATGTCACTGTTTGCCCCATTGGCATATTGGAATCGACCTTCTTTTGCAGTGAAGCCTCTGTGCCTTCCCCGCGTAGCGATCATAGCAGCTTTGTGTGCAGCAAGACCCAGTGGCTAGTTGAACAGTATGTCCAGCTTCAACTACCTTACACAGCTCGTTTCTGCAAGCGCAACTAGTTATGGCCAAAATTATGCCGCTCCAAGTATAGCTCATGCAAATTCAACAACCGTGTGCCCTAGGTCATTCTTCAATGTTCATGGAAGTGATATGCAGCAGGTCGCATGCCTAATTCTCAAGATTCACACCAATTCTTTTCCGCGCAGTATGTCTGTGTAGCAGCAAGCCAAAATGAACCGGAAAGGAGTATCGGAGACCTTTCAAACCCTGGTTATATTTCGCAGATCATGAAGCTGGAGAGTACTTCGGATGCTTGCCGACGTGATGATCACTCTCAAAGATCATATATTTCGTGCAATCAACTCATGGTAGAGGTATGTTCTACTAGTGCTCTTGAAGCAGAATATATCATATTTTGATTGATGATCAATTGGCTTGATCTGTATCCAAATCACCAAAGCTCATTGCCTTTGCTAGCCCGTTCAACACATTTCTTTGTTGATGCTATAAGGCTGTTTGTGATGCAAAGAGGCGAAAAAATGGAAAGAGTAAACGTCAAATTGGACAAGGGCAAAAAATATTAGCAGGATCAATCACACCGAACCTTATGATGGATGTTATCCTGAAGTAATTAAGCCAGCGTCTTCAGTGCTCGCTGGTTGCACTTTTAGCAGAGCTTCACTTTTGTAAATGAGTGAAGCTCATTAGTTCTTGCATGACCCATAAGGGGAGTTCCCACTACAACTATTTACAGAGCCATAGTGGCTTATTGAAATGATGTTCTAAGATACTGCGCAAATATAAAATGGCCAAGAGTAATTGCCGTCGCCTCTTCATCAACTCCCCGCATTCCACCCTACAAAATCATCATCAATTCAATTAGTAAAATAAATAGACAGCACATAATTATCCATTACGCCAGCTATCCCAATTATGTTGAGCATGTTAACCTGTCGCGCTTTTTGTGCTAGTTAGCAGTTTCAAGTTAGCACATCCTCGAAAAGTTGGGCGTCCGGTAAATTTTTTACAAATAATATCAAAATTTGTCAGAGGTTGTACATTTGGATTCTTTGTTTCAAGTGCTATCTATTGATATATCATATGTCATAGATCTTGGAGATGTAGCTCAAGTTATTGTACTAGTTAGCATATGTCAAACTTGTGCTAGTTAGCATTTTTCGCGACATGAAAAAACATGCCAGGTTAACATGCTTTCACCAGCTAACCACTACAACAGGAGGGTGCCCAGTCTCGTAACAGTACAGCTCTTTTGATAGTCTATCTAAAAATTTGATACAAGCATTTCAGAACGATCTGCAAACAAAGAAAAACATCTCTTGTGACCAATTCAACACAGAATATGGTGTCTGCAGGAGTTGGTTAATGTGTAGCTCCAAGGAGATACAAAAACATTGCAAAAGAAGTCAAGTAGTCAATCATGCAGGTGTCTACGCGGCCCTCAAAAAAAATATACAAAGAACAGAAGCGGAAGCTAATTCTTTATTCCACACAAAGAGATTTATGTTGGAGAAGCTGAGAACACGGACTGAGGAGTAATGGCATTTTTGGAGATAGGCATACCAATATGTGAGCATCTATTAGCCTCCAACAGCGGTTCACTGCTGGGTGGGGATAGCAAAAACCTTACAGACAATATGTAAAGAGATTTTTTGGCTAAACCACATGCAAGCGGCAGCCAATGCGGATGCAGTTGAGAATAGCAACAACAGTATACTATAGCATTTCTCTTCGGCAGCTGCAAATGAGGCAGGGAATGCTTATGGTGTGGATTTGAAAACATAGAGGTTACTACTTCAGAGCTCCCTTCTTGCCAATCACCACGATTTGGTGGCATATCCTATGAGCAAAGGTCCATGTATGCAGCAGCTATCGGATCAAGTTCAGATGGCTGTAGATGGAAGGCATCAATTTGGTATTGTAGCCAACACAAACCCTCATTTTCCCTTCAGGAAATCTATTGATCTAGGGCGAGCAGTGAAAATCTATTCACATCTTCTCAAAGGTCCTTTGTGCAGCAAGCGGCCGAGGTAAAAACTCCATATAGCAGCCATAGTATGCCAAACACGCCGAGTGCCAACAACGAATTAACATTCCACAGCGCAGGACATATTGTTGTTAATATATTGTCTAAGTGGAGAGCCAATTTCAGCGTTAAGAGGATTGTACAGAGTTTGTCTACTGTTGAACGCATTTTGCAACCTCAAGATTCAAAAATTATTTTTTATTAGTTAAACACTCAATATATCATATATGTTGGGAGCCCAGCGCCCTCTTCTGCAAATACATTCCTCATGATGGTGCATCTTATCACGGTTTTCTTGTAGAGATGAGTCAGATTTCTTTGCATATCTTACTGGCTTAGCATATAAGGGTGTGGTCACATGAGAGCTGATGGTACCTGTAGCACTGACAGCTGGAGGTTGCAGGGCAGTGACTCGCCGGTGACCCGATAGAATTTGATGATACCTAAGCGTAGACATAAAGTTGCATGTTGTTGCATGCCCTACGTGGCGAGCGTGCTATGGAATCTGCACTCTAGCGCTTCGAGGAAAAGCTGGAGTAACTCTGCTTGGCAGTCGCGCATTAAAATCATTCTTGTTCACGTTTTGCAACTATGCCAAAGTCGGCATAGTTGTCCATGGCATACATAGTTGTACTAAGCAGACTTAGTTATTTGCATGCGACGAGAAACAAGGCTTAGTAACTAGTGCAAAAAACTGGAAACTAAGAGGACGCTCAATGCAGAAAAAAAATCCATTGCTCTTGAAAGAGAGATCATTGTCAAAGGCATCAATAGACCTTTTATAGTTGTTGCTGATGATCTTGAGTATACCATCTCTATGGCCACAAAAACACACTCATTATACCCTCATCTTCGAGTGGTGTTGAAGAGAATTGCTACTTGATTGAGACCCCGATTCAAACCCCTTGGAAATAACATACATCAAACCGACTGACAAATTCGGCATCATGTTGCTTTGAACCGCATGTTGATGTATTGAGAAGTATAACATGGGGCATTTACAAGTTTTCGTTTGTCATAGCTTGCCACAATCCCTAGTAGGCAGCTAAATGCAAGGTAGTATGGGCTTCATAATTGCTAAATATGACAACGTCTCCATCACTTTTTGGCTCTGTTTTGAAGTTGAATGATATTGAGTGGAACGCCACCCGTACTAATGCCCATGAGCGTCACGTAATAGTAGTTCGCCAGATATGAGCGGATTGAATATGGTGCCTTCCGCTATAGGGATGCCAACCTCAAGATACCCATTATCATGTGCAGTTAGGAAGCACGATTCATAACGCGAGTTAGTCAGCAAAGGGACAAGAAGACAGAATTGATGAGCTAAGCAGAGAGAGAGAGAGAGAGAGAGAGAGAGAAGGTAATACTAATCAGAGGACATAAAACATAAATTTACATATGCGTGTTTTGTGTATGGCAGGGAGGACACATGTATTCACACACTGCATGTTCCAAATGCACAAGCGCAATCCTAGCTCGACAACACTGTAAGGTCCGTTATTTGCATCCAATTCCCCATGCGCATGCGTTTTCTAGGCGCAACACATAAACGCTACGGGGTAGGGCACGGCTTCCGTTTCTTATAGTTTTCTGGAGAGACCACGATGCCAGCTCTCCACCATACTTTTGTATGGCACCTCTGTATGAGATGCACTATATACTTTGCACTTTCAGTCCGTGGCGTTTCATTGCAAGACAATATGTGAAACTATTCACATTGCTTTTTTGTAGCTTGACTCAAATATCGGCTTGTAGATTGGACAATTGAAAAGCAGCAGTACAACATTGCAGGTCAGTAAAGCACCTCATTCTCGTTTTCAAAACTATACACTCGATGTCGATCAACATCTATATATGTTAGTTACACACACAACTCTTTGCATATGGTTGCTAGCCAATGCATGTGATGTATTACAGTAGTGAATACACAAGTAGTGAATGCATATGGTGTATCACTAATAATTGATGCACTTAACTTTCTTAAACGTTATAGCATTCTTTAAATGTATATGCACGGCCGTGGGTGCCAAATTATTAATGCTCTTGTTCTTTTCAGTGCTAGATTCTAAATGTCAATTTGTATATGTCCTATTAGATGCTGTATAGCAAGGCGCACCAAGCAAGACTAGTTATGAATCCGTGAGCATCCTCTGCTCAGTGCTCACCGATTCTAAATTTAGGAGAGTGCAGACGCGGTTTAGAAGGTTTATGCCCACGCAGAAACTCGACGACGCAGGGCCAATCGGCGGCCCGCTGCACGCATGCATGCCAATTGCTCACTACTCCTTGTCGATTCTATAAATACCGCACCTCCTGCCACCATTTCTCTCAGCCCGCACTCTCCAGCTTGCACTAGCCTACGCCAAGCATGGCCTACAAAATGATGATCGTGGTTTTGGCGCTGCTGGCCCTGCTGGCAGTAAGCAGTACTGCTGCCGACAGTCGCGAAAGCGAGTGGCGTATGCGCCTCCAGGCTTGTGACGACTTCATGGAGCAGCGCGGTGGGCAGCAACGTGAACGCACCAGTCAACCCAGCCAGCGATGCTGCCAGAATTTGCAGCGCATCTCCTCCGAGGATCGATGCCGTGCTCTACAACAGGTTTATGGTGGCCGGGCCCGCCACATGTATCCGACTCCGGCCGTGAGTCACCGTACGAAAGCCAGCAGGAGCGCACGACCAGAATGGCATCTCGTCTTCTTCAACAATGCGATCTGCGTCCTCGAGAGTGCAGAACTCGAGATGCAGGTACAGCTATTAGTATTTGTGTCTTTCTTTGATCCACTATTGCATGTCATTTTTTGCCCTACTAACATGATTTTCTTTTGCCTTAATGCAGAGACCTGGCTTTGGTGGTGAGCTGATGAGAACTGCCAAGTAAACTAGGCACCAAAGTTTTCCACTTCAGTTTTTAATATACATAAAACATGTACATACCGGTCGAGATTGTCAGATACCGATCGGTATCTGAACAAGTCTATGCAAAATGTAGCTGGAAATAAATTGACTTTTGCCTGCTAGTCAGGCCACTTGAAAGGCAAATCACCTTTGATCTCTCTCTTTCTCTCTCTCTCTCTCTCTCTCTCTCAGTTTATAAAGCGTTTTGAGGTTCTTGTTGGTGGGAAGCAGCGACATGCAGACAATTTACTGGTAATAAGCAATTTTTGTTTAAAGCCTGGACATTGCCCCTGCTTGCCCATAACCTTTGATCAATCATGCTCAAGATGAGGTTGGACATTTCTACTTCTGAGGTATCATCTAGTTTTTGTTTTTGTTTTTGCCTGAAGAATGCCTGGTATATTATGTTGCCTTCAAATTGGCGGGTACCCTACTTTTACTGAAGAATTCCCTTAAATCTGAACAGTGGATCAAAATTGAATA
Source organism: Adiantum capillus-veneris (assembly GCF_014529385.1). NCBI lineage: Eukaryota > Viridiplantae > Streptophyta > Polypodiopsida > Polypodiales > Pteridaceae > Adiantum > Adiantum capillus-veneris. Next base: position 107,495,607 of record NC_140941.1, read on the forward strand.
TATGAACTTTTAACGAACGGTTTCAACCGATGTACATATAAACTGGTTAATTCACCTTGTTGGTTCCTCTCATGTAAATATCATAATCATATTTAAAAGAATAAGATCTCGCTGCAGATAAACATGTTACCAATGTCTAGCCCTTTCATGCTATTTGTTGCTGAGCTTATTTTGTGCACACAAGGTGAGGAATTGGATGGCAATTTTGTCTATATCGTTGCACCAATGGATGTGACAAAACCATGGCGACCTTTGAACTGGAAGTATCCATGTCCTCCACCGTAACTTGGTCATGTACTTCCGCTTCCTTTCATCTTTCTCCTCTCTTCAATGCTTTTTCAAGAAGCTTCATGTTCAGGTTTTAACAGCTTGTTTCTATCCCACATTGCCAAGGTTTTCTCTTCTCGAACAAAGCTTCTTCTCGCCTCATCTCTAGGGCCTCATACGAATTACAGAATTGGATGTATCATACCCATTCCACCGATCGCGGTTTCCATTTGAGTACCAACTCAAAAAAGCTTCCATCTATTCATCTGCTTGTTTTGACCATTTTGTGCCCTGCGAGCGTGGCCGTTCCGTGCAAGACTATCATGAATCATGGCTCCACGGTTGACACAAGCGCCCTGTCTGTATTTTTCAGCTTGTTGGACCTTCGCACTGCGGTCATACCAACCTTTGGAGGCATTCGGGCCCTGTCTGTATTTTTCAGCTTGTTGGACCTTCGCACTGCGGTCATACCAACCTATGGAGGCATTCGGGTTCGATTTCCGTTTGCGCTGATTCTCAAGACTGGGTCTGTCTGCCTTAGGATACCAAGGTGCAGAGGACATGAATTGGAGAATGTGAGGGTTGATCTCCTTTCCATCCTCGTCGAGCTCCAGCAGGAGCAAGCCCCGCCTTGCGAGCATATCGGTCTCTGGACCTAAATCCCACGGCTGCTGTCGCCATGGCTGAGGGCTCCTGAAGAATGGAAAAGATCAGCAGTGCTCGAAATCACGTCCTCGCTGCTTTTTGAAAAGCCAGCTTATTAACCATGGCTCGCCAAAACCGAGCTCGACTTTAGCCAGCATTTTGTAAGTTTAAAATACACTAAACCCTGTTTTTCCTATAGGTATAGTTCCTTGGCTTCTTGTGTGAAATTAAGCCAAGCAAGGATACTCCATAGCAAGAAATCCTTCCTCTCTAATTCGCCCCACCTAGAACCATCTGCCACAATGAAGTGCTTTCGATTAAGAGCTTGCGCTTCAAAGTCGAAGAGACTCCCTAGATGAAGAAACGAGAGGAAGCGCGTGGTGGAGGAGAGGCAAGACATAGGAAAGAGAGGGGGTTGTGTTACAATTGGCATTAGAGAAGTGAGGAGGGGTCCTCCGTTCATAAGCATAAGCCAATCCCTTTGATCATTAAGGGTGGATAAAGAATTTATTAGTGTTTTGGAACCTCTCTAGATAGCTAACAGGAATCTTCTCCACTATTCTATGGCAACATTCCCCCAAAACCACATGTTTTGGTTGTCAAGAGAGAGTGATTGAAAATTTACAACCTTTGAGAAAAAAGGCAAACCTCTTTCAGAAAAAAATGAGAGAGAGAGAGAGAGAGAGAGACGAGAAGAGAGAGAGAGACCATGAATACTAATATGAAGTTATATATCAATGATGGAGGTAAAAGAGATTGAGCGGAATCCTCCCTCTTCCTTCGGTCTATGTATGTCCTTGCCAAAAGCGTGGAGAATAATTAAGACAAATGATCCCTTCCTAAGTGATTTTGAAGAACTGGTGGGTGTTGAACATGGCGACACCCCAACATCCACTCAATAGGCTATTATGGTGGGTCTCAAAAGAGTGTGTTCTCCCTCTTAGATAGCATTGAATGCTCTACATTTCCAAACATAGTTTTCTCACTTTCTATCTCCTCTTGATGAAGTTGCAACTAGTGTCTAAAGCTAACTATTGGTCACTTTGGTAGTGTATGGGACATACATATTCATGAATCTTAGTCTCTGCATGGATGAATCCTAGTTTTTGCATAAATACCATTGAGTTTCTCATAAGCTAGTTGATGTAGTAGGGCATCCTCGATGGTTGCAACTCATTGGGTATGGTCCATGTCTTCTATAAATAGCATTGGCATAATTCTGATCACAAGTCTTGATTCCTCTTCCTCTAGGAGAGGTGGATGTGCTTGGGGTTGGGGGGGGGGGGGGGGGGGATCATATAGAAATTCACATTCACATGTGTAGCAAATTCCAAGTAGGCAATATCATGTGACCCATTCTATATATTTTATCTATGAATCCATGAGGGCAAAGTCTTGGTGCCAAGAATTGTGAATCCATCTATAAGGTAGTAGTGACCAGGTGTCAAACAACCCATTTGTGATATCTCTTTAGCATGGAAAAAGCTACGCATCCTCGTGGTTTTGCCATAAGCTTGCAAAAGAATTTGTCTTTGGCTGCATAAGCATGGTGAAATACCATGATTCCCCATCCCCATGTGTCATTTGTGAGGACCATCCCACAAACATATATATGACTATATATATGAAGCATATTCTCTTGAATCAAACCTCCACCACCTTCACATGTGTAGAAAATTCCAAGTAGGCAATGCTGTGTGAAGCATTCTATATGGTTTATCTATGAATCTATGAGGGAAAAGTCTTTGTGCCCAGATTGTGACTCCATATATCAAGGCAGTAGTGACAATGTGTCAAAACTACCCATTTGTGTTATCTCTATAGCATGGCAAAAGCTACGTACCATTATGTTTTTGCCATAGGCTCGCAAAAGAATTTGTCTTTGGCTACGTAAGCATGGTGAAGCAACCATAAGATACAAAATCAAATTCTAGACCTCTTGTTTCTGTGTGCTCAACTCTACCATGTGAGCTAACATCAAGGACTAAGGGGGTCTTTAGTTTGTAGTAAAC
>NC_140941.1:107501030-107601030 GCF_014529385.1 Adiantum capillus-veneris
ATATGGAAAAAAGAACAAGCACTTGTTTAGATGAATTTGACTAAGACACTATGCCATCAATGATAATACCATGATTCCCCATCCCCTAGGTGTCATCTGTGAGAACCATCCATAGACATATGTGTGACTATATGTAAAGCATATTCTCTTGAATCCAACCTCCACCACCTTCACATGTGTAGAAAATTCCAAGTAGGCAATGTCATGTAAAGAATTCTATATATTTTATCTATGAATCCATGAGGGCAAAGTCTTGATGCTCCATCTATAAGGCAGTAGTGACAAGGTGTCAAACAACCCATTTGTGTTCTCTCTAGATAGCATGGAAAAAGCTACGTATCCTCATGTTTTTGCCATAAGCTTTCAAAATAATTTTTCATTGGCTACATAAGCATGGTGAAATACCATGATTCCCCATCCCCTAGGTGTCATCTCTGAGGACCATCCATAGGCATATGTTTGACTCTATATGTGAAGCATATTCTCTTGAATCAAACCTTCACCAGCTTCACATGTGCAGAAAATCCCAAGTAGGCAATGCCATGTGAAGCATTCTATATGGTTTATCTATGAATCCATGAGGGAAAAGTCTCGGTGCCCAGATTGTGGCTCCATATATTAAGGCAGTAGTGACAATGTGTCAAAACTACCCATTTGTGTTATCTCTATAGCATGGGAAAAGCTACGTACCCTCATGTTTTTGCCATAAGCTCGTAAAAGAATTTGTCTTTGGCTACATAAGCATGGTGAAGCAACCATAAGATACGAAGTCAAATGCTAGACCTCTTATGCAATAGGCAACTTTTGCTTCTTTTGGACAAGCACATCATGCATATGGTTCTTCTAAAGCTAAAAATTAGTGCCATCAAACTTCTTTATGTCATAAATATCATGGTCTTTGCTAGTAGACATGGTGACAAAACTACCAAAAGATTTGGGAAAATTTGACAGTCTCCTTTGTATTTGGGACTATGTCAACCAAAATACGAGACAAAATGACCAAGTATGTCACTTACAAAGCATAAAAGAGGGCAATGCCTCTCAAAAGCACACACCAACTAAGGCGCATAAACTGTCAAACGCCAACTCGCCTTCAAAAGCACCTATACCACTTTATACATGTCCTATGGCGAGGCCTTGTAAGGGATACTCCAGCTATTTGTATCACCGAAGGTGTCTCCACCTTTGAGAATACCCCAGCTCAATGAAAACCCCATGCTATTGACCCTCAACAATGTAGGTTATGCAACAAAACGTATAGCCAAGTCCCAAAATCCATACCAAGTCTCATAAATGATCAGGATTGTTGTACTAGCCAAAAGATGGGTCCACAAAAGCATACAATGGTAGTATCCACAAAGACGTACAAGTCTGTCACAACGCTCAAACAAACGTCAAAGAAATATCCATGCGGGGGAGTCAAGAGAGCTCAAACACTGTCAAAAGTGCCAACATATGCATGTACGCCTAAAAAACTCCTCCCACTAGAACCAGAATATCGCAAGCACTGAAATCTGTAGCCTGTGAGTCGATGATGATGCCATAACCTAAATCAAAATTGACATCGAGAAACACAGAAAGGAAGCTAATCAAGCCACTCTATGTACCTGTACATGTACTTGTACATGTATCTATACCTGTAGTCGAGGAAGACAATGCCATCAAACTCCCACTCTATGTGTGTGTATGAGGCCACTTCGAAAGAGGCTACACACTCCCAAATGATCCATGGGCTCTTGTAGATGGAAGAGACTGCAAAAATGGTACATCTAATGGCTATGGAAGTTTGCAGCACAAAATACCAAAAGAGAGCTGAAAAATGCAGCTCCTAAACCATAGCTCAAATGAGGTTTCTGATGGCACTAATGGCTCCGAGAGGGGGTTAAAACCACAGGACACTTGCTGGAAAGGCTCTCGAAATGTTGAATTTGCCAATGCCGAAGTCGAAACCCTGTTTGCATCCTTGAAAGTGCGCACACGTGTGCAGAAGCGATTTTGAGAATGAAATAGCTCTGATACCAGATGAAGGAGAGGAGTCGAGAACACAATGGAAGAGGAATATAAATATATACACACGCAGATACACACACACACACCCCACCATAGCCACACACACAGATTGGATGGGGAGCCGACACACACTATGTGTCCCCTTTCTTTCTTCTCTATCTTATGCACTAAGGCACAATACACACTCTACTTTGTGTTAGTGGCTCACACAAGTGTATAGTTGTACACTTAGGGTTAGTAGTAGTTAGTGATGGGCGGTCGTCCACATGGCGATTAAACTTAACATTAGGAAGAGGATATATGGGGTGTAGGAGGGCCTCTTTATTTTCCATGAGCTTATAGAGGTGATTAACATTTTGACGAGTAGGTGTATGCCATGTGTGCAAGAATGGTGGGTGTTTAAGAGATGTGTTAAGAGTGGTCAAAGGATGCACTTTCCCCCCCAAAAAGAAGGTGGACAATTTTATGATTTTTGGCCTTCCATAACTCCCACATATGATCTCCAATTTGAGCGGAGATCATAGATCTGCAATCTACACGTTGAGCTCTTTCGATAGATATGCTACATGATATGGTTTTACCCACTAGATTTTAAATTCCATTTTGGGGGGAAACTTTGAATTCAAATAAACTAGCCATTTTGCCTATTTTAATTCAAAATATGTCCTTTGATTACTTTCTTACTTTGATTACTTTTAATTCAAATAAAGAGGCCCTCCTAGATCCCATTCTCTTCCTAATGACAGGACCATACTTACAGAAATATAAACCAAACCCCAGTAGAAGACTTTCGTGTAACTATTGACTCTGGAACACAACTTCCTGCTTGGTTGGTGAAGAGCGCGCATATTTGAATGTGTCGAGCATTTGAATGTGAAATCTCAAGAAAGAGGATTGCATTCTAGAGAGATCAACAGAGGATGAATCTTACATTCGAGAACCATTCCTAGTAGAAGATTTGTTTGAATCCTTTGGATGGGAGAAAATACTGGCTACTCTTAGATGTGTGCGTAAACAAAATAACGACTACAAAATTTTGTGAGGAGCATGGCTATGACACAAATCCCTGCTTTACAATAAAGGTATTGAAGGAAGCTAATGAAACTTGTGCGTGTGAAAGTAGAATAGGCAAAACAAACCACTTTGTCACAAAGCATGGTGCAAACTCACAGACAAAGGAAGAGAAGCAATCGCGAGATTATGTCATCATTGACATACCCAAAGAATCAACAAAAGATGTTTCAAAGAATCCAACTCCAAAAAAAGCGGAATAAAAGTAGATGAAGAAGCAATTCCTCCAATTACCACATCAAATCTTCGACAAAATCAAGAATAAAAGAAGAACAAGGATCACACAGAAGATCAATTGTCTCCAATAGCAATCAAATTCAGCATATGCAAAAAAACAGGACTTAAGATCACATGTTCAACTATGATAAATCTAGATGCAACAAAGAATCTAATTTCTTATGGCACATTGATAATGATGGGAAAGCCAATCATCAAGCTAGAAGAAATGGTGTACATACATCCAAAAACACCAATTTCTAGCTTTGGAGTGGCAGAAGATGTACTCAAGTTGAGTATTGGGGAGTTCACGGATACATTCTATATAACCAATTCCCATCATATCAAAGAGAGTTTGATCTTGACAAACAATTGGATGAGCATCTTATTTTGACAACCACAACAAGCTAACAACAACACCAAAAGTCACAAATGCATCTCAAACCCAGGCAGTAAAGAAATGACTCGCTAAAGTACTAATCAAAAGCAAATCAACCTTGCAAGACAACTTTATCTTCTATGAGACTCCACCCAACTTCAAACGTAGCATCTACATCAAGAGCCACACCATCGACAATACAATGGAAACCTAAGCCAAAAGTCTATTAATGAAAGTTTTCATCACAAAAAAGGCTCCAAAAGAATCCAAAGAGAATCAACCAAGTGTTGGTATCCAAAGAGCACATCAAAGTAAAAGACCCAGTTTTGATACATCAAGCATGGGTTCAACTTCAACACCCAAAGGTCATCGGGTGGGTCACATCAAATGATTCAATCATTACTCAGGGATACTTTCAAGGAAACACTAGTGTTTGGGCCAAAAAGCCTACGGTAATATCCTGAACCTACTCACCTCAACCAAAGAGTCCTACAAAGAGCAAGCCGGGATATCAATGGAAGACAAACAACTCAACCAGGAGAAAGAACAATCGCAAAAAGAAATTCTGTAGGTGCCGTTGGCTTGGCAATGGACTCACTTATCTGTGAAACACTGTGCTGAGAGGATGTGTCATCTCCTTGACTCTTTAAGTCCTTTTCTTTGTATGCCTCACAGTTATCCACTAGATAAAGAGCTTCTTCGATCAACTCGTTTAGCGTCATCCTCCTTATCATATGCAGATTCTTCTGAAGGCCCGCATGTCTCATTCCTTGGATAAAGATAAACATCAACCGTGCTTGCGTAGGTATTTCCGCTCTCGGACAGAGCTTAACATATCTCTTGAGCCGTAATGATGCTTTGCGTATTGATTCATTCTCTTTCTGTTTGAATCTATGGATTTGCGAGACCGTGTTGTGAGCAATGCCTTTTGGCGAGAATTCTTCAATAAACTCCTCAAAAAGCTCATCTAGGGTCTCAAAATCCCATTTTTCCACCGAGTTGAACCATGTAGCTGCATCATCTTCTAGAGTCAATCCAAATCCCGCAAACTGTGTCGCAAAATCTGAAACTTCCTCTGCTCTAATCACTCTTCTAAAAGCCATTACGTGATCTCTCGGATCTTTATCTCCGGAGTATTTTCTGTTTACCCATTTCTGGACTTGGGATGGTCTAACTCGTCGATTGTCTACAAGTCTAACCAGAGACTCTCCCAATCCTTCTCTAGTTATCGCTCTTGAAGGGAATCTTGGTGGCTCTCTTCTTGGAATTCCTATAGGAATTCTCGTGTTTGGTGGAGGCATTTGTGGTCCTTCATTGACCAAATATCCACCTCTTTCTAGTACAGTCTGTGGATTTGTGTTTTCGACAAATCTGTATTCTCGTCCATACTTGTCGACAACTATAGATCTCCATTGACAGTCAACTCCATATGTGTAGACATATAAGAGCTTGTAATCCGTTATCTCTTCTAGGTATGGATCTGAGCACCTATAAAGATGACCTCATTGTCGTCAATGTATCTATATGGTCCTTCACTCTATGACCAATCATCCAAACTCTCTCAACAAGATGGATCTTTATCAATTGCAAGTTTAAAAGATGCATTGTGGGAGGATATTCCTCTATAGTCGGGATCTCCAAGCTTGTGTAAGCTGCGTTTGAATCGAGGGTAGACATGATTTCTGGGCTTAAGAGCTTTTGCTTGGTTCAAGTAGACTTAGTCCACTGTGTTCAAGTTCTTTGGTTAGGGAAAAGTCGAAACTATGTCCAAAACCGCAACCGTTTCGTCACAATTCTCGCAAATTGTCGCTTTCAGACACCCCTAACTTGTGGATGTATTTTGAGGCCTCAAACGACGTTTTTTTTCAGGATATCACCAAGTCAAAATGTTTGAACATGATGTCTACAAAACTGCTTTTAGAACACAAACTGGGCACTATGAATTTCTTGTCATGCCCTTTGGTTTGACAAATGCACCAGCTACATTCACACACATGATGAATCGAATTTTCATTGACCATCAAGATTTTGTGATTGTATTTTTTGATGACATTTTGGTATTCAGTAAATCTGAAGAAGACCATAAGCAACATTTAACACGTGTATTTGATCTGCTTGCACAAAATCACTTGTATTTGAATCCTGAAAAGAGTTCATTTTTCCAATCTGAAATTGAATATTTGGGACATATTGTATCGGGTAAAGGAATTCATGTCGATCCAAAGAAAATTGAAGCCATTCAATCCTGGCCTAGACCCAAAAACTTGCATGAGCTACGATCTTTTCTTGGTCTTTGCAGCTATTACAGGAAATTTGTTCGTAATTTTGCTTACAAAGCACATTATTTGACTCTCTTGTTGAAGAAAAACACGCCTTATGAATGGACTGATTTGCAAGAAATCTCATTTAATGCACTTAAACATGCTTTGACTAATGCACCTGTATTGCAATTGCCTGATTTTGAACGACCATTCTTTGTGGTAGTCACTGATGCTAGTGGTAAAGGTATCGGTGCAATCCTTATGCAAGATAACCATCCCATTGCTTTCGAAAGTCGTAAATTCAAACCGTCTGAAATAAAGTTCAGCACTTATGATAAAGAATTGACTTCTGTGGTACATGCATTGAAAATCTGGAAACACTATGTAATGGGTACTGACTTGATCATTAAAACTGATCAACAAAGTATAAAATATTTACTTTCTCAGCCTTTAATAGATGATAGACATATTAAGTGGGCCGCTTTTATTCAAAGTTTTCAGCCCAACATTCAATACCAGCCTGGTAAAGAAAACGTTGTAGCTGATGCCTTGAGTAGAAGACCCTCACTTAATCATCTATCAACCATTACGGGAACTTCGTTTGACACTATGCCTGACACTTATGCACATGACGATGACTTCAAAACGACATGGTTGCACATGCTTGATAATTCTGTACACACATTTCTCGAATACACTATTCAAGAAAACTTCCTTTATTTCAAACAAAAATTGTGTGTGACTAAATCTTTTCGTACATTAATTATTGAAGAATTGCACAAACCACCTTATGCTGGACATAGAGGATTTGCTGCAACTTTTCAAAATTTATGTCATGATTTCTATTGGCCTACTATGAGAATGGATGTTAAACAGTATGTGTCCACTTGTTTGATTTGTCAAAAAATCAAAGCAGCTACAGGTAAGAAATTGGGACTTTTACACCCTCTCCCCATTCCTGAAAGACCTTGGGAACATATTTCAATGGATTTTGTTACTGGTTTCCCACTCACAACGCACAAACATGACATGATATGGACTATTATTGATCGTTTCTCTAAACAAGCGTACTTCGTTCCATGTAAGAAAACACTCACAGCACATCAAGCTGCACTTTTGTTTCTTAAGACTGTTTTCCCACATCATGGTTTGCCTAAAGTGATTATTTCTGATCGAGATTCAAAATTTTGTAGTGCTTTTTGGACTACTGTGTTTGAAAATCTTGGCACTACACTTGACTTCACTTCTGCATTTCATCCTGAATCCAATGGTCAAACTGAAGTCACAAATCGCACAATCATTGATTTGCTAAAGGCTTATGTTTCTTCTCAACCTAAGAAATGGGATGATTACATACATATTTTGCAATTTGCATACAACAACACCACTCACACTGCCACGGGTAAGTCTCCATTTGAAATTGTCTACGGTCACTCACTTCCTACTCCTGCTTCACGTCTTTCTAATGTTGTGCCTGCCACTGATGATTTCACTACTGACTTTCATGATATTTATGCAAGTGTGCATTCTGCCATTAAACACTCACAAGAACTTTACACCAAGCATGCTAACAAGCACCGCAAGGCACACCAATTCAAAGAAGGTGATCATGTTTTACTTCGCATCGAAAAACGAAGGATCAAAAGTGTTGATACTAATGTCTTTGTTAAGCTTGCTCCTCGTTTTTATGGACCTTTCAAAATTTCAGTTGTCATTAATGATGTTTCTTTTCGTTTTTAAATTACCTGCACATTGGCACATTCACAATGCATTTCACATTAGTCTTTTACGACCATTCAGAGGACCCCTACCTACACACCACATTTACGAAGACCCACCTTCACTTGTAGACCAAGAAGAGCAACTCATCCCTGACAAAATAGTTGACCATGAGACCACCACTACACGCACTGGAATGGTTTATAACCGTTACCTTTTGACTTTCAAGGGCCACCCTAGAGAGGATGCCAAATGGATGCCTGAAAAGTTTTTTCGCAACTTTCCAACCTTCTCCATACTTTCCATCACTCACGGTCCAGTTGATTTCTCTATTGAGCAACTGAGGACAGTTGCTATCCCTGGTGGGAGGGATGTTACGAGACTGGGCACCCTCCTGTTGTAGTGGTTAACTGCAATTGGGATAGCTGGGCGTAATGGTTAATTATGTGCTGTCTATTTATTTTACTAATTGAGTTGATGATGATTTTGTAGAGTGGAATGCGGGGAGTTGATGAAGAGGCGACGGCAATTTTTCTTGGCCATTTTATATTTGCACAGTATCTTAGAACATCATTTCATAAGCCACTATGGCTCTGTAAATAGTTGTAGTGGGAACTCCCCTTATGGGTTATGCAGAACTAATGAGCTTCACTCATTTGCAAAAGTAAAGTGGTTGTAAAAGAGGGGCCTCAGTTTTTGGCACCTTAAACTCAAAGTAATATATTAAATACCAACTCCACAAGAGAGGTGCCGTGGAGTTTGGGGCTAGATTTAGGCCTTTCTCTTGCAGATTCTCTTCTCTACTCTCTTAAGCTATGGTTATTTTGTTGTGTACTCTCTAATCTAGTCTCCATCTCTTACACACCTCCTTACAAGCTTGTCTATATCAATTCTTTGTTGTGTGTGTGTGTGTGTGTCATAGTCTAGGTGAGTGTGTGTGCTTGGAAATTGGAAGAAGAGGTGGACAGTTTGATGGTGATGGCTTGAAAGCTTATGTTGAGTACTTTAAGCGGTCGATCTCCCCCTCTTCTCCCAACAGTTAAACTAAATGGTTGCTGCAGGCATGCATTTAGTTCATGTTTTGCTCTAAGATCTATAGAGTCGCTCTCAGGCTACGTTTTGATATAAAAACTTTTCCGATCCGATACCGTTTGTGAAAGTTATGGCCAAAACAGTGAAATGCAGTTTAGAATGGTCAAAATGAGTCCAAATTCCATTTTAAAAGAAGATTTGGGATCTATGTGACACTATGAACAATTCTGTATGGTCAAAAGTACAGTTCGACCCTAAAACTGGCCTAGAGACATCCTACACGTAGGATGTCTATATGCTAAGAATTTAACAAAATTTGGTCTAGAGACTCCCCTTAAGTCCAGCAACACAATGACCGTATGCTCAGAATTTCATTTGGACCTAAAAATGGCCTTGAGACATCCTACACGTAGGATGTCTTTTTGCTCAGAATGACTTGAAATTTTCACCCCAGATTCTCCTTAATGTGCTGATCACAGTGGTGTGCTCATAGGTTGGTTTGGAGTCCTAAATCAAGCTAGAGACATCCTACGCGTAGGATGTATAACTGCTCAGATTTTGTCCAAACTTGATCCCAAGATTCTCCTAGTGCTCAAAAACCCAATGGTATACTCAAAATTGAAATTGGATGCCAATAGGTCAAGATTTAGGCTGCAAGAGCTTCTAGTGCACTCCAAGAGTAGGATGTCTGACAATTATTGTCTTTGCTTGGTAAATAGGCCAAACAAGGTCCAAATTCACTTTTGAAAAAAGATCTGGAATCCTTGAGACACTTAGAACCTCCCTTTATGGCTACAATAGAATTTTGACCACTTTATGACCCAGGAGACATCCTACGCGTAGGATGTCTTTTTGCTCTATTTCAGCTCAAACTTGCACTGTAGCTTCCCCTTGATGTGCTAAACTCACAGCTATTTTGACTTTTTGATTATGACACCTATAGGTTGGTCAAATGATCAAGAATCTGTTCCAAAAGCCTAATGTCTGCTCTAATGAATTCCCAAGTCAAATCAACTCCAAATTGGACCAAATTTTCCTAGGAGGCTTATCTAAGGCTATATGACAGCATGGCATGGTTACAGGAGAATTTTGGTTTCAGAATTATGCAGTAGACATCCTACGCGTAGGATATCTTTTTGCTCAGAAGGAACCCAAACTTAGACCAAAGATCCCCCTAGTCTTCAGCAACCCACTGGTATGCTTAGATTTGAGTTTGGATCTCAAAAGACCCCAAAACTAGCTATTCTTGCCTTTTTCTGTCCAAAAACGCTAAAGTCTGCTCAATCTTCACTTTCACTGACCCAAATGAGATGAAATTTATCACATGCACTCAATACAACATTTAGATCATGCCTATGGAGTCATCCTATGGTTAAGTCTCAAAATTAGTCCTTGGACACAATTTGGGTAGGATGTCTAGCAATTCTCGTCTTTTGGCTTTGATCTGTCAAAGTTTGGTCAAATTTCCACTTTCCAGGTGAAAATAGGGTAAATCTTACCTTCTAAACACACTGGTAACCTGAGATTTTCAAAAAAATGTCCAGATCACCCTGTAGACATCCTACGCGTAGGATGTCTACTGCTTATTTTTTCAGACTGAAGTGTCCCTGATGCTTCCTTATGCTCTCAGCAAGTGCAAGTCTGCTTCACAATTGCAAAAACATGCAAAAATCACTCAATTTAAGCCTTTTCTGAAATTTTACGTTTTCTGACTCCGCCTTTCTGCTAGAGAAAAACAACCAAGTCAATATGTTACTAGGGTAAAACCTATCCTTTGAACCCACTGGTAACCTCATTTTCCCCAAATTCCCTGCCAAAAGTGCCTTGGACTAGACATCCTATGCGTAGAATGTCTACTGTCTTAAAATGCAATTTTTTTCTGGCAGTAGTATTCCCTATGCTCTGTAGATCTCTCAACAATAATCACAGAAAATTTTAGACTTCAAATCAGCTTCCAAACACAATTTACAGTCTTTCCTACTTAGTGTTTTCCACTTCTCTTAGGAGCCTAACAGCAAATAAGACATGCATAAAGTACTCTAGATCAGTTAATCAAGATATCCTACTTACCCTACTCCTACTCATCAATGTGAGATGGTGATTTTGATGTCTTGGTTGCTTCCTAGCCTCACACGGACTCTCAAGTCAACCTACCACCACATCTACCACTCCTACTCCTACTCTCTACACCACAACCTACTCTAATCCACAGATCCTAACTAAACCTATCTAGTCGCAAACCCTCGGCAAGACACACGCTTCCTGGCTATCCACTTGATCGCGGAATATCCTCTTCCGGATCCACTTAAGAAAAACGATTTCTTTAGCCGAAACTAAATCAAGCAACCATCACACGAGTGTTAGTAGGAAACCTACTTAGGTCCTTGTGTCCCCGACAGCGGCGCCAATGTTGTGGGAGCGACTCACACACCCATGAAGTGCATGCAAACACTACCTAGATCAACATAATGTCAATCGAGGACACAGATGACACGATAGGCACACGGAGGAAATCTTTTTAGCTTGTCAGGTTGAGACCATCCTACACATACAACACTCTAGAAGGCCAACTAAACCACAATCAAGAACCTCACTGCTCTCAACTCCACCACCTAGCCACATACACACATACGGAAGGTAACTCACCTAATCATGCTAGATTCGTACGAAACTTAAGGAAGACCATTCCCTCACTAGGATACACCTGGCCCTAAGCTTCTACACTCAAAACCCTCACCCTAAACCCATCTACGGAAAATGCGTAGGATGACAGAGCAGAATTTTGAAAGTGCCCGAAACTAAAATTTATGAGTACCTATGCGTAGCTTATGTCACCAGGATTCTATATACTACTAGCACGCAGAAAACAGACATCGTTTGATACACTTACGACCACAAATAGCTCGTAGATGCGTCGGCGTGTGCGCTTCATCTCGCGTGGAATGCTTGGCGTTGTCGCGTAGCTCTCATCGAGCCTACAGCAATGGTGCAGTCGGATCTTCAATGTGTTGAGCGAGCCAGGCGTAGCGAGAGGATAAAGCTCACACTCACTCTCTTTCTCTCTCACACACAGTAGACGGCAGCGCTAAATTTTTTATTATGATTAAAGTCCCCCCTTTTACAAAATGACCTAGGTGCCCTATATACTAAGGCTACCTTAGGTTTAACCAAAAATGGGGTTGAAAGGGTCAAATGGCTTTGTATTTACAATCTGGAAGTGCCATTGCACCCCGGATTCTGAAACTAGAATAACTACTCATTACAAATGACATTTATAGCCATAATCCGCAGCATTTCATAACTCGCAAAAGATAAGACTTTGGTACGAAACTTGAGTTATGTTGTGTTGTTGACCCAGCGGTCAACAACCAACCACGTTCAATCATTAAATGAAGAAAATCTTGAGACCCTACCACAAATTCACTGAAGTGTGATGATATCATCATCTACTCCAAGTCCTTGGAGGAACACAAGCAACATCTGCAGGTGATTTTTCAAGCATTGATGGAAAACAAGCTTTTTATCAATCAAAAGAAAAGTGAATTTTTCTTTCAAGATATTCAATACTAAGGTCATATTATCTCTCAAGATGGTATCCGTATGGATCCAACCATCAAATTTGGAGGTAATAAAAGCATGGCCTAATTCAAGGAATCTACTTGAGCTAAGAAGCTTTATTGGTATGTGTGCATACTATAGATGCTTCATAGAAAAATTCTCTCAAATAGTAGGACCATTACATGACTTAAAAAAAAAGAATTTCAAGTACTCATGGACTGCTAAGGATCAAAATTCTTTTGACAAGCTCAAGGAGAAGCTTATCCCCCAACCATTCCAATGTGATGCTTGTGGTGATTGCCTTGGAACAGTCTTGATTCAAGAAGGACATGCCATAACATATGAGAGCCGAAGGCTCAATGACGATGAACGAGTCTTGGACATATATGAAAAAGAGCTTTTAGCTGTTCTATATTCCCTAGACACATGGAAGCACTATCTATTGGGGACTTCATTTATTTTACGAACAGACCACCAAAGTCTCAAGTACTTCCATGCCCTAGACACATAGAAGCACTATCTATTGGGGACTCCATTTATTTTACGAACAGACCACCAAAGTCTCAAGTACTTCATGACGCAAACCAAGCTTTCCGACAAAGAACGAGGTGGAAAAATTTTCTTTCGCAATTTTATTTTCATATTGCTCACATTGTTGGTAAGCACAATCAGGTGGCTGATGTACTTTCACGACGAGCAAAAGTTAATGCGGTGTGTATAGCAACTGACAATGATCTATCTTCTATGATAGATGAGTATGCTATTGAGCCTCACTTTAACACTAGAATGGTAACAGGACACTTTTATGTCCTTGGACACTTTTGTCTCCTGTTAAGTGACCATTTTGCTTGAATTATTTGAAGAGTATGAAAATGAATTTCTAGGTGCTATATATCCACAAAGTTGCCTTATGAGCTGAAAAAACATAGCATTTTTTTTTTAGTATCGATCTCACCATTAACCTTACTCTTGCACAACATTTTTGAGCCTAAACTATGTGAAAAACTGGGTCCTGTTTTTGGCTTTTTTTCAATTTTTGGCAACTATACCACTCTAAACTTCATGTTTGTGAAGTTTACATGGCCAGAGGTTATGCCTTCATAGTTCTCAACATGTTTTGATGCTTGTAGGGAGAGATAAGTGTTAAAATTGAAAGTTATGAACAATTTACAAGAATTGCATAATCCTGTTTTTTGGCCAAAATTAGCCCTTTTATGATTTTTTTGCTGGCTTTCTTGATATCCAAATTCAATTTTGATTGTGTAAGTGTAATGTATAACATAAAGCTAATCTTCCTTGAGTTTTGGGGGACCTAATATGATATATAGCATAGTATATGATGATGGTTGAGTTTTTTTATTGCTGAAGAATACGATACATTTTAGAGTAGCAAGTATAACTTTCTCAATATTGCTAGTTTCTTAGGCCAATTGTATGTATTTTGTAGGTAGTAACCATATCTAATCATAGACTACAAACTTGGCTAGATATTGAGTAGTGTCTATGGGTTTCTAGAGGTCATAATGCTAAATACAGTTTTTTCATGTTTGCTGTATTTAGCATTTTATCATTGCCCCCAAGGTTCCAATTGTAAGAGATCCATTATCCTTTTCACATGCTCCATGGCTCCTTTTGAATCCAAATGCCCAAAGGAACTAAGAAAACATGTATATAGTATCTGTATTGAGCGTGACTATAGAAACTTTGATGATAGGTCTACAGAATGGCAAAAATGCAACTTTTTTGTACCTTTTTTTTTTTACCAAAAAAAAACTAGTGAGGTAAAAGCAACCATATGTTTTGGTCACCAACCCATTGAAGTTAACGGGGCATTTTATCTCATGTCCTACAAAAATCCCCACTCTTATTTATATGCAATCAACCATAAGAAATTGCTGTTCTGGGCAAAATGCACTAGTCCATCAACTTTGGAGGCTTGTAGTGACCAAGGGATGAGAAAAATTACAAGTTTCTCATTTTTTCATATGTAGTAGTTATTGAACTATAAGCTCATGAAAGGATTTTTCAAAATGAGTGGATCTACTATGGTTTTGGAATTTTTTTCCAAAACCCTGAAAGGACACTTTTATGTCCTGTTAGGTTACCAGTCTAGTGTTAAAGACAAAATGTCAGCCCTTTCATTTGGGAAGAAAGAAGAACCATTCACCTTACATGATGGTTATCTTCTTCATGGCAATAGGCTATGCGTTACCCTCTCCCTTCGTGAGAAATTTATGTATGAATCCCATGCTCCTCCCTATGCAGGGCATAGAGGCATTCAACCTACTCTTCGAGGAGTAGAGACGTACTTCTACTGGCCTACAAGACCATATTAGGTAAAGTGGGAAAATCCCAATTCCCAGGTTGGACAACTTTCAATATATCATGTATAAAATATAGAGATTTTGTCAAAAATTTGAGTTTTCTTAAGGTCTCATTCCACTTTATGCACATACAATACACAATGAAAACAACTAAAATATCATGGTTTCAATCAATTGGATTATTAGGAGAGGAGTATATTGCATCCATTATCGTTGTCTATGTTCTAATGTCCTACCTACAACTTATCTCAACATGGAGAGCTTGGTTTCTAGGTCCACCACTTGTCCAAGTTAATGTAAAAGTGACTCAAGGTTCACAACTTGTGAAAGCAAGGATCCATTGAGGAATACAATCCACTTGGCTATTTTCCTTAATTTATTGCATGTGACATTTAAGCAAGGTCCACTTCTAATCTATAACTTCTTAATTTGAGGCATGGGGCATACATAAAATATGTAGCATATGCTCTATTGCCTCATAGGAAGGTTGGTTTCAAGGTGCACTTATCCATGCTAGCCTATCTTGGAGAAATGATGGAGCTTGCTTCTCTCCTTGTTTCAATGGAGACTAGCTTGGACAAGTGGTGGACCTTTGCTTCTCTCTATGTTTCAATAGAGTTAGCTTGGACAAGTGGTGATCTTGGAACAAAACCCCCATGTAAAACATATCATGGGTATTCCAAGTGATTAGAAAGATTACCATTTAAGATATAACCTTATAGGTTGGACAACTAGATCTTGGCTTGGAGAAATGGTGGACCTTTGATTCTCTCCATGTTTCAATGGAGTCTATCTTGGAGAAATGGTGGAGCTTGCTTCTGTCCATGTTTCAATGGAGCCTAGCTTGAACAGTTGGTGGACCTTTGCTTCTCTCTATGTTTCAATAGAGTTAGCTTAGACACGTGGTGGATCTTCAAAATAAACCAACTACTATCAATGTTGCCTAGCTTGGACAAGTGGTGGAGTGTTTCTCTACTCCATATTTCAATGGATCTTAGCTTGGACAAGTGTTGGACCTTAAAACAAAAACCCCATGTACAACATAGAATGGATTTTCTAGATTTCAATGGAGTCTAGCTTTAACAAATGGTGGAGCTTGTCTTCATCCATGTTTCAATGAAACTAGCTTGGACAAGTGGTGGACCTTGTAACAAACCCTCCCATGTACAACATATCATTGGTTTTCTAAGTGATGGAAAGGAATACCATTCAAGATATAAACTTATAGCTTGGATAAGTAGTTGACTTTAAAACCAAATTCATCATAATACAATGAAATACAGGTCAGCCAATTCCTAAATCTTGAGACCAAACCTCCCATGCTATTAGAGATAATATATTGGATAAGTGGTGGACCTTCTATTATTTTCCCATGCCTAGTTTAGACAACGGTACACTTCGCAGCTATAAAGGTTGGACGAGTTGTGAAGCCTTGTTTCTATCCATGTTTTAATGGATCCTAGCTTGGACAAGTGGTGGACCTTGGAAAAAAGCTTCCATGTACAACATATATGAGGTTTTCCATGTTTTAATGGAACCTATCTTGGACAAATGGTGAAGCTTTCTTCTCTCCATGTTGATTTTGGAACTACCTTAGACAAGTGGTGGAGCTTTCTTTTCTACTCTTCATAATACAATGAAGTATATGTTGGTTACATGGTGAATCTTAAGGCCAAACCTCCCATTTTACTAGAGATGATAGGTTGGACAAGTGGATCAACCTTCTATCATTTCTCCATGACTATATTGGACAATTAGTAGACATAACATCTCTCTATGTTGTCTAGAGATGAGCTTGGACAAGTGATGGACCCTGCTCTCTCTCCCCTTGGTTTACTAGTTTGAAGACTCAGTATATATACTTTCTTAGATCTAGCTTGAACAAGTGGTGGACCTTGTATCCACAATCTTAATTCAGTATAAAAAAGTATATGAAAAAATAACATAGGAATCTTGGTTTGAAGGCCAAGCAATTAGGTTCCAAATGCACATAATAATATATTTTCCACCCATATTAAAAGAAAGTTAAATATGCACATAATAATATATTTCCAAATGCACATAATAATATATTTTCCACCCATATTAAAAGAAAGTTAAATATGTTATTACCAAATTGACAAAGGTAACGTCCAAGAATTATATCTTTCCATCTTGTCAGATCTAAATCTTCATCAAGGCGACATGCATGTATACATCAACTTTCAAGCCATTCAAGAATACATGCACTTAGATTCCATAGTTTTGTTTTCAAAGTCTTTTAGGTTCTAAAACTCTTTCACATAAAGTATGTAATGACAAAATTCTTGAAGCAAACATTTGTGCCCAAGAAAAAGATCCCTCTCACATATTTAAAGTCCATGAATTCTATGATCCACACTTACAAGTTTTATTTTGACATCAAACATCAATTTTTCATAGTTCCAATAAAATGCAACTTCGATATGAATTGACAAAAAATGAATTTCTTTTACTATATGACCCAACATAGGCCCCAATCAAATAAAAAATGAGTCCCCCAAAATTTGGGTGCACTCTAGCAATACATCAGAGTCCCCTTACAATAGAATGCACTCCAATAGTACATTGAAGTCCCCTTAGAGTAGGGTGCACTCCATTCAAGTGTTCATAAAATTGACACACCTTTTATAAATAAAAAAAAGACTATATCAAATTATACAAATGTTGAAAGATCACACTAGAATAAAAAAAGCATCTTATAGCCATATTTATTAATGCTTTCGTGTTGACAAGTACACAACAAGACATATTTTCGTATCAGATCAGTTCTGATTTACAATTGTGTTTATGTATGACTCTCTTATTCTTGCATAAATCCTACCAACCATGGAATTATGGTTCTCTGCAAGAAAGATGTTTTGAAGTTGCTCGGAATTTTGCCTAATCTTTGGAAATATAAGATATGTCTGGCATGTTCCACATCATATTATGGAGTGTCATCAAAAATTAAGGTATTGTTTGCATCCAATCTCAAATATTATCTTCCAAATATCACTCAGATTTTTGTGATAAACCCTTGTAAATCCTAACATGATATTTGGATTTTGGCAATTTTTGTTACTCATAAACACCTTGAACTTGGTATACTGCTCAGGAAAACACTTTTGTTAAGTTATAGTTAAACTCCATATCCATAGCTCAAAGTATTCAGCACAAAAATCCAAAAAACTTTGTGCGTCTGGTCGCACCACATGATAAACTTCATCTTTGTCCTCCACAAGTCGCATGTGTTGAGCCCAAGATGGCATAGAATCTCCATGTTTCATTTCAACTGTCTTGAGAAGTAACCCCTCTAGATCCAAGATAAGTACTCTTTTGATGTCCTTGAAAGCAAGTGGTAGGTGATAAGGAGGTGATTCATTCCTTGGACAAGGTCTTGGAGGAGGTTGGATGGGTAATTCAATAGTTTTCTTCAATTTATGCCAGCATATAGCCAATCCATTTTTCTGTAATGGTTCTGAAATTAAAGAACAAGAACACTTAATGCAAACACAACAATAGACATGATTTTTACATTGTCTACCCTAAGGTTTTATTAGATACCAAAATCCATCTATGATCTACTCATTAATAATAGAAAGAAAGTCAAATTAAAATCCTGACTCTTTTTTATGCTACACTCTCTCTTAGTCTCAATACCATGGAGTTCAACTAGACTTAAGTCAACTAATAACTACTACTTGTTGTTAAAGGTATGCTTGAAGTGTATAAGGCTTAACCAATGCTCTAGTGTAGAATGGGTATTTAGGTCTCAAGGTCTACCACTTATCCAAGCAAAGATCCATTTAGATATGGAAACCCAATTTTTCTTAATATAATGATATAGAGTGGACAAGTGGTGAATCCTGAGACCAAGCCACTCATGCTACTAGGGATAATAGGTTGGACAAGTGGTGGACCTTGAATGTAAACCCCCCATGTACAAAGTATCAGGGGTTTTGGGTATTTCAATGGACTCTAGCATCTTGGAAACATGGTGGAGCTTACTTCTCTCTCCATGTTTCAATGGAGTCTATCTTGGATAAATGGTGGAGCATCATTCTCTCCATGTTTCAATGGAGCCTACCTTGGACAAGTGGTGCATGTTTGTTTCTCTCTATGTTTGAACAGATCTAGCTTGGACAAGTGGTGGACCTTGGAACAAAATCCCCATGTAAAACATATCATGGACATTACAAGTGGTGAGAAAAAATACCATTCAATATATAACCTTATAGGTTGGAAAAGTGGTGGACCTTAACACCCAATTATTATTAATATAATGACATAGAGTGGACAAGTGGTGAATCTTGCGACCAAACCTACTAGGAAAAGTACGTTGGACAAGTGGTGGACCTTGAATGCAAACCCCCCATGTACAAAATATTACTCATGCTACTAGGAATAATTTGGTATTAAGGTCCATGTTTCAATGGAGCCTAGCTTGGAAAAGTGGTGGACCTTTGTTTCTCTCTATGTTTCAATAGAATTTTCTTGGACAAGTGGTGAACCTTGGAACAAAACCCCCATGTAAAGCATGTCATGGGCATTACAAGTGGTGAGAAAAAATACCATTCAAGGTATAACCTTATAGGCTGGACAAGTGGTGGACCTTAGCACCCAATTCCTCTTATTATAATGACATATAGTGGAAAAGTGGTGAATTGTGAGACCAAACCTACTAGGGATAATAGGTTGGAGAAATGGTTGACCTTGAATGTAAATCACCCATGTACAAAATATCATGGGTTTTGCGTATTTCAATGGAGCCTAGCATCTTGGAGACATGGTGGAACTTACTTCTCTCCATGTTTTAATGGAGCCTATCTAGGAGAAATGGTGGAGGTTCCTTCTCTCCATGTTTCAATGGAGCCTAGCTTGGACAAGTCGTGGACCTTTGTTTCTCTCTATGTTTGAATATGGTTAGCTTGGACAAGTGGTGGATCTTGGAATGAAACTCCCATGTAAAACATATCATGGGCATTTCAAGTGGCGAGAAAGGATACCATTTAAGATATAACCTTATAGGTTGGACAAGTGGTGGACTTTAACACAATATAATGACATAGAGTGTACAAGTGGTGAATCTTCAAACCAAACCACTCATGCTACTAGGGATAATAGGTTAAACAAGTGGTGGGCCTTGAAATAAAACCCCCTAGAGTGTTTCAATGGATCCTAGCTTGGAAACATGGTAAAGCTTGCTTCTCTCCATGTTTCAATGCAGCCTATCTTGGATAAATGGTGCAGCATCATTCTCTCCATGTTTCAATGGAGCCTAGCTTAGACAAGTGGTGGACCTTTGTTTCTCTCTATGTTTAAATAGAGTTATCTTGGAAAAGTGGTGGACCTTGGAACAAAAACCCCATGTAAAACATATCATGGGCATTACAAGTGGTGAGAAAAAATACCATTCAATATATAACCTTATAGGTTGGACAAGTGGTGGACCTTAACACCCAATTATTCTTAATATAATGACATAGAGTGGATAAGTGGTGAAATTGGGACCAAACCTACTAGGGAAATAGGTTGGACAAGTGGTGGACCTTGAATGTAAACGCCCCATGTACAAAATATCACTCATGCTACTAGAAATAATTTGGTATTAAGGTCCATGTTTCAATGCAGCCTAGCTTGGAAAAGTGGTGGACCTTTGTTTCTCTCTATGTTTCAATAGATTTATCTTGGATAAGTGGTGTACCTTGGAACAAAACCCCCATGTAAATCATGTCATGGGCATTACAAGTGGTGAGAAAAAATACCATTCAAGCTATAACATTATAGGTTGGACAAGTGGTGGACCTTAACACCTAATTCCTCTTAATATAATGACATAGAGTGGACAAGTGGTGAATCATGAGACCAAACCTACTAGGGATAATAGGTTGGACAAGTGGTGAACCTTGAATGTAAACCCCCCATGTACAAAAAATTATGGGTATTGGGTATTTCAATGGAGCCTAGCAACTTGGAGACATGGTGGAGCTTATTTCTCTCCATGTTTCAATGGAGCCTATCTAGGAGAAACAGTGGAGGTTCCTTCTCTCCATGTTTCAATGAGCCTAGCTTGGACAAGTGGTGGACCTTTCTTTCTCTATATGTTTTAATAGAGTTAGCTTGGACAAGTGGTGGACCTTGGAATGAAACCCCCATGTAAAACATATCATGGGCATTTCAAGTGGTGAGAAAGGATACTATTTAAAATATAACCTTATAGGCTGGACAAGTGGTGGACTTTAACACATATTTCTTCTTAATATAATGACATAGAGTGTACAAGTGGTGAATCTTGAGACCAAACCACTCTTGCTACTAGGGATAATAGGTTGGACAAGTGGTGGACCTTGAATGTAAACCCCTCATGTACAAAATTATGGGTTTAGGGTATTTCAATGGAGCCTAGCTTGGAGACATGGTGGAGATTGCTTCTCTCAATGTTTCAATGGAACCTATCTTGGAGAAATGGTGGATCATCCTTCTCTCCATGTTTCAATGGAGCCTATCTTGGACAAGTGGTGGATGGAGTTAGCTTGGACAAGTGGTGGGTCTTGGAACAAAACCCCTTTGTAAAACATAGCATGGACATTACAAGTGATGAGGAAAAATATCATTCAAGATATAACCTTATAGGTTGGAAAAGTGGTGATGGACCTTGATAAGTGGTGAAGGATACCATTTAAGATATACCCTTATAGGTTGGACAAGTGGTGGACCTTAACACCCAGTTATTCTTAATATAATGACATAGAGTGGATAAGTGGTGAATCTTAAGACCAAATCACTCATGCTACTAGGTATAATACGTTAGAGAAGTGGTAGACCTTGAATGCAAACACCCATGTACAAAATATCATGGTTTTAGGGTGTTTCAATGGAGCCTAGAATCTCGGAGACATGGTAGATCTTGATTCTTTCCATGTTTGAATGGCACCTATCTTGGAAAAATGATGGAGGTTACTTCTCTCCATACTTCAACGGAGCCTAGCTTTGACAAGTGGTGAACCTTTGCTTCTCTCTATGTTTGAATAGAGTTAGCTTGGACAAGTGGTGGACCTTTGCTTCTCTCTATGTTTGAATAGAGTTAGCTTGGACAAGTGGTGGACCTTGGAATGAAACCCCCGTGTAAAACATATCATGGGCATTTCAAGTGGTGAGAAAGGATACCATTTAAGATATAACCTTATAGGTTGGACAAGTGGTGGACCTTAATACATAGTTCTTCTTAATATAATGACATAGAGTGTACAAGTGGTGTATCTTGAGACCAAACCACTCGTGCTACTAGGGATCCTAGCTTGGACAAGTGGTGGACCTTGGAAAAAAGTCCCCCTGTACAACATAGATGAGTTTTTTCATGTTTTAATGGAAGAGAGATTCGACAAATGGTGGAGCTTGCTTATCTCCATGTGGATTTTAGAACTAGCTTGGACAAGTGGTGGAGCTTTGCTTTTTTACTCTTCATAATACAATGATGTATAGGTTGGTTACATGGTGAATCTTAAGGCCAAACCTCCCATCTTACTAGAGATGATAGGTTGGACAAGTGGTCAACCTTCTATCATTTCTCCCATGCCTATAATTAAAACAATTAGTAGAACTAGCATCTTTCTATGTTGTCTAGATGCTGAGCTTGGACAAGTAGTGGACCTTGCTACTCTCTTCCCTTGGATTATTAGTTTGAAGACTCATTATATATACTTGCTTAGATCTATATAATTACTCATTAGTTAGGTTACAAGTGGGGTATGTAATTTGTTAGCCTCAAGGGACTTTGAATATTGAATAGTAAGACCAAGTGCTGGTTTGAAGATCTTTTGCTTATCTAAACTAGACTCTAACTCAATATAAGTTTCATAAGTTCCACGAATTGTCCTATCTAGGCTCCAAAAGAGTCTTAATTGGTTTGTGCTAGATTATAACTTCCTTGATGGGGTAGAATCCTAGAAAAATGAGGCACTATAAGTTTTACCTTAGCTCAAATGGATTTTTCACTTAAACTCGACTGCAATTTGGCTATCTAGTCTTTGTCTCGATGGAGTTTAACACTAGATACATAGTAGTGATATTTAAGCTTCATGTCTCTTCACTTGATCGAGATATGAGACCATACTTTCAAGGTCACCACTTGTCTTACCTAAAGACCAATGTGAGACATGGGAGCAAGAAAGCCATCCGATATTGTTTTAAGGACTATTACATAGGCAATCAATAACTTAAGTAAAGAAAAAAAACTTGGATCTTTCACAATTAATAACTTAAGTAAAGCAAAAAGACTTGGATCTTTGACAGTTTTTTTCAAACTAAAAAAGCACAATCTCATGCTAACAAAAACTATAAATCACAATTGAAAGGTTTGAACAAGAAAAAAGATCAACAATCTTAATAAGAAGGATACTTTTCATTTCATTTGATGATTACAAACTAAAATAAAGTCTCTCAAGAAATTGATAAACAAAAAATGTAGGTGACTGCTTCATTATTTTGAGCAAAAATATCAAAATCTCTATTGATTGAGCTCCATCTAGTAGTATCCTTTGTAAGATCCTGCAAGAAGGAATAAAAAGAAAGATTTGTTAGATACCATGCACATGAGTGTTCAAGCATGTGTATCAAGAATATATGACATGTCACTAGTACCTTAGGGTTGCTTTCTATCCAGCCTTAGAAGATTGTTCTCAGCTTTCACCTTATTTATATAAGCCTTTGCTGTGGTTGCCTTCAAAACTCCTTTTGTGTTACAACCCAATTGCCTAGCTAAAGTGGTCAATTGTGACGCCTTCATGCTTTCAATGGGTGTACGCTCCTTTGCCAAGATCTCTTGTATTTGGGCTCTTCTCATTTCATTGCGGTGGCTTGTGTCACTTGCATCTTCAATGATAGTTTCATCTCTGTCACCTTTTGCAGGTGGTATTCTTCTTGTAAAGAACACCTTAGCTGACCAAACATCATTTTTCTGCTTCCAATACTCCATGATTTGTTTGTATTCACTATCATTTGTCACTATAGGTTGTCCATAACGATTAGAAGCAATTAAATCACGCACATCCCTTCTTCTCATCAAGCTGAATCAAGTATGGCAGTAGCTCCTCCAAGAGCATATTGTCAACCATCTTCTCAGCATCAAATTGTGGTGGAAAAATGCAATTGTTTTGCTGGTGAAATACATCCCTTGTAAGGAGAGTCATCAATAAGCACTGTTCTTTGTGGATCACATTCAAACCCATGGCAATTTTGGCTAGAGGCTTGAATTGCCTCAACGTTTGGATTGTCGGGTCTAAACAATTTTTGAGTTTGAGCGGTGTAGCAAACATCTTGTCGACCAAATTGCAAAGAAAGGCAATGTATCCTCAGCTAAGTTGTTTAGTGCTGCAAGGATTTGATACACATTATTCCTAGTAGCTGTCGACCAAATTGCAACATTAAACCTTTGTAAAATAGTCTTCAAGAATTGGATGCAACCTGGCCTGAGTATAATATATCTTTTTGAATCCATTTGCACTGAGTTGTGGTGTGAGGATGGTTGAGGGGAACGTTTCAACAATAGACCATTTAAATCCAATATAATTGTAAGCATGGATTTCTCAACATCTACGCTACATGACGTAGTACCAATTGGCAATAGCTCGTGAGTGGACTTTTCAGTCTCTTTTGATGTATGTTGCATTTTTGAAGCATCGATTTCTTGGTTCTCATTATTGGAAGCTTGCTCAAGTTGCACAACACTAGACTCTAGTATAGAAATATCATCCATCTTGGGCACTTTAGAAACCATAGAATCTATGGATTCTATAGTTGTTGACTGAACCATAGGAGCGTTATCCATCCCAGTTTGTGAATCTAAGAAAACACACACACAAATGGTATCTCAAAACCACTAGAATTTTATTCACCATATTTATATGTAGAACTCCTAGTAAGAAATTTATTTAAGGTAAAGTCGTTGTTAGAATCCTTGCAACCATTTTCAGCATTCGTACACCAAACACCACTTGTCTAAAATACAATCTACTAACTCAACATTTTCCATCCTACACTTTATTAAAGATGAGTACTTAAAGTGAAAACTAAAAGCCACCCTTGTTGAGGAAACATGGATACAAGGTCCACCAAATGTCCAACCTAGACTACAAGAAAATAATTAGAGATTTGGCTTAGATTTGGATTCAAAGGCCACCACTTATTCAAGTAAGATAACTCCACTTGTTTAAGACAGTAATGTTTGAAGCCCCACCACTTGTCCAACCTAGACATTGATTAAATTTTGGTAAGATTTATCACAAATCTAGAGTAGAATCAAGATTCTATGGCCAAGGTAGTCAAATATGTTAGACAACACACAAAGCATAAGAGCACTCTAGATTCTCGTTGAGCATAAACTAAACAATAATCAAATGTTATATTCACTTGAGATTTCATCCATGAAAAATGAAAATGATGCATGTACTTGAGATTTCCATCCATGTACAATACTTTACAATGTCAAGTAAAGTTATAGTCAGCAAACAACTCTTCTCCTGCTTCAACTTGACAAATAGTCTCAATGCATACATGGCCATATTCTTCTGACTTGATGTGTGAAGAGGTGCATTTATGCCAAGGTGGCAAATTTGGATCAAATGTATAGCGTACGTTGGGACAGACATTTGTACTGTGAGAACTATTTATATAGCCCGACACGTTTCCTTCTTCTACACAACCAATAATGTATGATTGATCTTCCTCTTCTTCTATGTTTGGATCCTCTAGAAGAGAATATTTATAAGCTCTTGGAAATATTTTGCATATCTTTTTCCAGTCTTGAAATCTATACTTATGCCCTCCATAGTTTAGAATAGTCAAACCACTTTCCAGGGTAGTATGCACAAATAGCCCATAACCAGCTCCTTCAATACATGAAAGTCGCACTTCAAAATCCACACCGTTAATATGGAAAATTACATCTTTGGGAATAGGAAAAGTTGGTGTCCCAAAAGGATCTTCATGCCAATCATAGTGTGAAATACATCTAGATTTTATATCACTTAACTCCTTTGTGTCTGCAAAAAGAAGAAAATATTATGCATAAAATAATGACAATATCAAAGAAAGATATCATTATTTTATAGTCCAATAGGTCCATTGTATGGAAGACTTAGAGTGCCTCTTACATGGTGCCTCCAAGGTTTCCAAAAAATAAAATCATTGGAAAAAAAAGGCCACTGTGTCTCCAATCTATTGCCCATTTGAAGCATAGAGAGAACCAAGGTCCACCACTTGTCCAAGCTAGACATGGAGCATTGACACAAGATCCAACACTTATCCAAGAACCCTATAGTATATGTGGTAACATGGGATGCATTGATGCAACAAAAGTAGTCTAGCCTCCTCATCCATCTCTTTTTTCTTGTAGCCTAGAGGGATTAGTTTCAAGGTCTATCACTAGTCAAAAACTACACATAGAACATTGATACAAGGTTCCACCACATGTGAAACCTATCATCTCTAGTAGCATGGATGGTTTGATATCAAGGTTCATCGCGTGTCCTACCTATACTCTATTGTAGCATATAGATTCTGGTTTGGTGGTACTACACTTGTCCAAACTTGGCTTGTTGTTGATATCTGGAGGTAATCAAGGGTCCTCCACTTGTCCAAGTTAGGCATATAAAACAATTGCAAGGTCCACCATGTGTACAACATATGATTGATTATAGCATGCATGGTCTTATTTCATGGGCAACCATCTTCTCTCCAACATGTGTCCAACCTCGGCTCCATTGAAGCATGGAGAGAAGCAAGGTCCACCACTTATCAAAGCTATTATTTTCTCCCAGTGCTTTCAAAACCCATAATACGTTGTACATGGGGGGGGGGGATTCTTGTTTCAAGGTCCACCCCTTGGCTAAGATTGGATCCATTGAAACATAAAGAGAAGCAAGCTCTACCATTTGTCCAAGCTAGGAGCCATTGAAACATGAAAACCCCATAATATGTTGTATACGAGGGGTGTTTTTCAAGGTCTACCACTTGTCTAAGCTATGGTCCATTGGAACATGGAGAGAAGCAAAGCTCCACCACTTTTCTAAGCTAGGATCCATTGAAACATGGAGAGAAGCAAGCTCCATTGTTTGTCTAAGCTAGGCTCCATTGGAACAAGGAGAAAACAAGCTCCACCACTTGCCTATTATTGCATAGAGATTCTGGTTTGAAGGTCCACCACTTGTCCAACCTTGCCTTCATGTATGGAGATAATCAAGAGTGCAATGCTTCTCTAAGCTAGGGACATAAAAGAGTTTCAAGGTCCACTACATATACGATCTATGATGGGTTGTAGCATGGGAGGTTTCATTTTAAGGTTGACCACTTCTCCAGCTCCGCTTGTCCAACCTCAGATCCATTGAAGAATGGAGAATAAAGGTGTACCAACTCTCCAAAATAGGCAGGACAATCTCTATAAAACCCATGAATTGTTAATATATGCTATGCTGTGGAGTTTTGTTTGAAGTTCCACTCCTTATCCAAGCTACAATCCATTGAAGCATGGAACTAAGTAAGATATATCTCTAGTCCAAGATAGGATCCATTGAAACATAGAGAGAATCAAGGTCCACCACTTGTCCAAGCTATGCATGGGTAATTGATATAAGGACCACTACGTTTTCACCTATACTATGCTCTATCATGGATGGTTTCATATCCCACCAATTTTCCAACCTATTTAGTAGGTTGTATTATGGGGGTTTGGTTTCAAGGTACTTCACTTGTCTGAGGTGGGTTCCATTGAACCATGGAGAGAAACTATGTCTACCACTTGTCCGAAATATGCTCCTTTAAAACATAAAAACAAGGTCCACCACTTGTCCAAGCTAAAGTTTCTCTCCATTGAAGCATGGAGAGAAACAAGGTCTACCACCTGTCCAAAATATGCTCCATTGAAACATAAAAAGCAAGGTCCACCACTTGTCCAAGCTAATATAACAAATGGGTGTTGGTTACAAGGTGTACCACACTTGTCTAAACTAGTCTTCATGCAAGGTCTACCACATGTCCAAGCTATATGAGCTTGTTTTGAAGGTCTACCACACCTCTTGAAATTAGGATCCATGTAAGGTCCACCTTTTGTCAAGCTATGCATTTAATGAGTACTAAAACTAAGTAAATTGCAGTACTTAAATACCTTTCCAAGCTCATTAAGATTTTGGTCTCTAAGGCCGGCCACCACCACATGTCTAATCTATGCTCTAATTGATTACTTATGCTATTTCTCTCAAAGTCCAAACATAAGCTCCCTTCTAGCAAGGTTAGTTTAAATTTAGGCTCCAGCACCTGTCTAAGCTAGGTTCAATTTATGAAGCATCACCATTTAACCATGCTACGATCTAATGTATCATATCAAGGGGGTATTGATAAAAGGTCCAAAACTTATTGAGTTCAAGCTCTTAAGTAATTAAGTCTTTGTGAGTATTAAATGTTTTAGTTTTAGTCTACAGATCCACCATTCAAAAACTCAAGTAATTTACTATTTACATTCAAACCTTGAATGCTTGAGATAAAAAATACAAGCTCAATCAATACTATATAAAGCAAAATCTAACATTAAGAGTATCAAATCAGTAACAAGAAACACTAACATGCACAAGAAACTCAAAACATACGTGTCTCCATTTCCAAAAAGTCCTCCATTGACAGAGGATGGTGTTGTTGTTGTTCTTCTTCTCTTTGTGGAGAGCACTCCTCTGTAACAGGCACAATGTCGCCTGATTGCGAAGTGGATTGTTGAAGTCCAGCCCATTTTTCTATATCTTCATGAGACTTAACAAAGTCTAGCAGCATGGTCTCCATGCTTTTTGCCTCCTCCACACTATCAATTAAGCAGATGACTTCTTTTTTCTGTTGTATTCCTTCTTGTGCAACCAAGGAGCCATCACCAAAAACATCAACAAGCTTGCGGTCTTCAAAACAATATGTACGAATGTAGTGCTTGACCAAAGCTCTTTTTTTGGCCTCCAAATATTGCAAATCTGACATATCGTTATCTGCTACTTGAAGAAGAGAACAATCAATTGGCATGGGATGTTCCTCTGATCTTCTTCTCAGGTCTTCAAATGCATTGCCTTGTCCCAAGAAGGCAATAACTGTTAGGAATTGAATTGCTCCTTTGCAAGGAGCTGATGGAAAGTGATGCAATGCACCACAACAATGGTAGCTCAGATTATCTCCCATGGCGTGAAAGGCACATTGCAATTTTGTGAAGTTAGTGAAATCCACAAATGCAAGAAAGACAAATCCAGGATCTGTTGACCCTCCAGCAATAGCCAAGATCCCATCCAAAGCATTGTTAAATGTCTCCTCACTCCACTTCAAATTGCCTCCAACGTTTTTTGTCATATCTAAAACACATAAGCCAATAGGCACTTTATTATTGAAGTGGCGCATCAAGTAGAGATTGCCTTCCATTTGTAGGCTCACCACATAGATTGACCATGGCAAATCTCTAGGCTCAGTTTTCTCCTTTTGAAGGTGAATTGCCCATTGCATGTATTTTATTGCTCCATCTGGAAAAGCCATTTTCTTTGTTCCACGCGTCAAACTAGATCTGATCCATTCCTCGCATAGCATTAAAATTGTTTTATAAACAACATCATTGATGTTATACATTTTGACCACCTCCTCCCAGTCTTTACATGGTGAAGACTCATTCAAATTGTTGAAGCCTTCAAGAAGTGCATCTTGAATCAATTTGTCTTGCTTCAACTGCTTGATTCGATCATACATGTCAGTTGCATCACCATCCTTTGCACTCTTTGACAGTAAAATCTTCTCATCTCTAATCTCTTCTTGAATAGTCTTTACCTCTGATTCCTCAAGGCCACAAAGATATCTAAATACAGTTGTTGGGGTTTCTTATTCTCCTCTTCTAGATTTTCAATGATTTCTATCCAGCAATCATAAACTAAATCAGAGTAGGTGACCATGTGTGCCTGTTTAGCAATCCAACTTGCTGCTGCACTCATTCTTGCCAATCGAAGAAAACCTGAAAAGAAATAGAGAAATAATTAAACTATTGAGCAAGATTTGTTAATTAAACACTATCAAAAAGACAAAGAAAATAACTTACATCCCATCCGGCACGAGATGCATGTCCCTCTGCAATTCCACTTGCTGCCTTTGGTGGTCGTCCTGAGAAGATCCATTGACTCCGTAAATGTCTCAATATTTGGCTGTAAGGTTGCTTGACATACAATGCCTGAGCCTCCTCATTTGCAATGGCAGATATAGCAGTTGCAACAAATGGAGGAGCATTCACAACAATGCGAGCCTTTCTAAATTTATACACGCTAATCAGTCTTTCAAAGATCTCTTTGTTGTTTTGTTCATTGTGAAGCAAAACTTTTGCAGCATAGATTGAATGCTGCCCATCAAGAATCCAATAATGATAATCTTTAATTTTTTGCTCCTCTACCTCTTCTACTGCCAAAGGAGTCCCCTTCTTTGATTTTGCATTTCGAACAGGCATCAAATATGCACATGCTGCAGGCTTGGTCGTACTCCGTGAAAATCCAAATAACACACTTTCAGCGTGTTTTTTATCCATAATACGTGCATTATAGTGATCAGGAGCAA
This sequence comes from Adiantum capillus-veneris, assembly GCF_014529385.1. NCBI lineage: Eukaryota > Viridiplantae > Streptophyta > Polypodiopsida > Polypodiales > Pteridaceae > Adiantum > Adiantum capillus-veneris. The sequence continues at coordinate 107,531,207 of NC_140941.1, forward strand.
GCCAACAATTTTGAATAGGGATATCAAATTCCCTATATTGGAAAGGAAAATAATTTATGTACTTATTCATTCCACCTGTATCTTTTTCTTGTCCTTTCATGGCCTCAGCTTCTAAAACATCTGGATCCACAATTCTCATCTTTGACATTGAACCCTCTGTTGATGAGGATGCCAAAGATGCCTTGTCTACATCCAAAATGGAGCTAGTTCGCTTAGCTTCTACTTTCTGCACTTTTGCTTGCTTCTTTGTGGATGGTGGTCGTGAAGCTTTCACCTTTTTTCGTTGTAGTGTGGCAATGATGGAGCTTTGAAGTTGATCTGCTGTGATATTTGGATTTGATTCTGCAAACTTCCATCCTCGAGAAAACATTGTCTCTTCTTTGTTTCTAGACATGCGCTCCAATGCATATGCTCCTGGAGATAGTTGAAATTCTAGATTCATTGGAACTAGAATGTCAATGCATTCCACCTCTGGATGACTATCAACTACAGAGACAGATGCTTCCACAACTTGTCCAACATCTTCAAACAAGCTGTCATTATCCTTTTTGGCAATAAATAGATGCACCTTATGAAATTGTGCACCCTCTATACCATGTATGTCCAAATACCATTTCCTAAGATCATTGCAAGTATAGTCAACTGAGACAGCAACCCTTGCAACCTGTTTTTTGGAGCCATCTTTCCTGAAACAAAAAAAACCAAATGTTATTTTAACATATACTTTTTTGTAATGGATTAAGTTTGTGTGAATACAAGTTCCACCACTTGTTCAAGCTAGATCTAAGCAAGTATACATAGTGATCATTTAAGCTAGTAAACTAAGGGAAGGGAGAAGTAAGGTCCACCACTTGTCCAAGCTTAGCTCTAGACAACATGGAGAGATTGGAGGTCTACTAATTGTCTAATATAGGCTAACTATATTGAAACATAGAGAGAAGCAAAGGTCCACCACTTGTCCAATCTAGGGTCCATTGAAACATGGAGAGAAGGATGCTCCACCATTTGTCCAAAATAGGCTCCATTGAAACATGAAGAGAAGCAAGATGCACCATGTCTTTGAGATGCTAGGCTCCATTGAAATACCTTAAACCCATGATATTTTGTATATGTGGGGTTTAAATTCAAGGTCCACCACTTGTCCAACCTATTATCCCTAGTAGCATGAGTGGTTTGGTCTCAAGATTCACCACTTTTCCACTCTATGTCATTATATTAAGAAGATCTGGGTGTTAAGGTCCACCACTTGTCCAACCTATAAGGCTATATCTTAAATGGTATTATTTACCACCACTTGGAATGCACATGATGGGTTTTACATAGGGGTACGGTTCCAAGGTCCACCACTTGTCCAAGCTAACTCTATTGAAACATAGAGAGAATCAAAGGTCCACCACTTGTCCAAGCTAGGCTCCATTGAAACATGGAGAGAAGGATGCTCCACCATTTGTCCAAGCCAGGTTTGATTGAAACATGAAGAGAAGCAAGCTGCACCATGTCTCCAAATGCTAGGCTCCATTGAAATATCTTAAACCCATGATATTTCGTACATGGGGGGTTTACATTCAAGGTCCACCACTTGTCCAACCTATTATCACTAGTAGCATGAGTGGTTTGATGTCAAGATTCACCACTTTTCCACTCTATGTCATTATATTAAGAAGATCTGGGTGTTAAGGTCCACCACTTGTCCAACCTATAAGGCTATATCTTAAAGGGTATTCTTTCTCACCACTTGGAATGACCATGATAGGTTTTACATGGGGGTTTGGTTCCAAGTTCCACCACTTGTCCAAGCTAACTCTATTGAAACATAGAGAGAAGCAAAGGTCCACCACTTGTCTAAGCTAGGGTCCATTGAAACATGGAGAGAAGGATGCTCCACCATTTGTCCAAGATAGGCTCCATTGAAACATGAAGAGAAGCAAGCTGCACCATGTCTCCAAGATGCTAAGATCCATTGAAATACCTTAAACCCATGATATTTTGTACATGGGGAGTTTACATTCAAGGTCCACCACTTGTCCAACCTATTATCTCTAGTAGCATGAGTGGTTTGGTCTGAAGATTCACCACTTTTCCACTCTATGTCATTACGTTAAGAAGATCTGGGTGTTAAGGTCGACCACTTGTCCAACCTATAAGGGTATATCTTAAAGGGTATTCTTTCTCACCACTTGAAATGTCCATGATATGTTTTACATGGGGGTTTGGCTCCAAGGTCCACCACTTGTCCAAGCTAACTCTATTGAAACATAGAGAGAAACAAAGGTCCACCACTTGTCCAAGCTAGGCTCCATTGAAACATGGAGAGAAGGATCCTCTACCATTTGTCGAAGCTAACTCTATTGAAACATGGGGGGTTTACATTCAAGGTCCACCACTTGTCCAACCTATAACGCTAGTAGCATGAGTGGTTTGGTCTCAAGATTCACCACTTTTTCACTCTATGTCATTATATTAAGAATATTTGGGTGTTAAGGTCCACCACTTGTCCAACCTATAAGGCTATATCTTAAGGGTTATTCTTTCTCACCACTTGGAGTGACCAGCATAGGTTTTACATGGGGGTTTTGTTTCAAGGTCCACCACTTGTCCAAGCTAACTCTATTGAAACATAGAGAGAATCAAAGGTCCACCACTTGTCCAAGCTAGGGTCCATTGAAACATGGAGAGAAGGATGCTCCACCATTTGTCCAAGATACGCTCCATTGAAACATGAAGAGAAGCAAGCTACACCATGTCTCCAAGATGCTAGGCTCCATTGAAATACCTCAAACCCATGATATTTTGTACATGGGGGGTTTACATTCAAGGTCCACCACTTGTCCAACCTATTATCTCTAGTAGCATGAGTGGTTTGGTCTCAAGATTCACCATTTTTCCACTCTATGTCATTCTATTAAGAATATATGGGTGCTAAGGTCCACCACTTGTCCAACCTATAAGGCCATATCTTAAACTTTATTCTTTCTCACCACTTGGAGTTACCAAGATAGGTTTTACATGGGAGTTTGGTTCCAAGGCCCACCACTTGTCCAAGCTAACTCTATTGAAACATAGAGAGAAGCAAAGGTCCACCACTTGTCCAAGCTAGGCTCCATTGAAACATGGAGAGAAGGATGCTCCACCATTTGTCCAAGATAGGCTCCATTGAAACATGAAGGGAAGCAATCTGCACCATGTCTCCAAGATTCTAGGATCCATTGAAATACCTTAAACCCACGATATTGTTTACATGTGGGGTTTAACGTCAAGGTCAGTCACTTTTCCAAGCTATTATCCCTAGTAGCATGAGTGGTTGGGTCTCAAGATTTACCACTTTTCCACTCTATGTCGTTATATTATGAAGATCTAGGTTCTAAGGTCGACCACTTGTCCAACCTATAAGGCTAGATCTTAAAGGGTATTATTTCTCACCACTTGGAATGACCATGATATGTTTTACATGGGGGTTTGGTTTCAAGGTCCACCACTTGTCCAAGCTAACTCTATGGAAACATAGAGAGAAGCAAAGGTCCACCACTTGTCCAAGCTAGGCTCCACTGAGACATTTAGAGAAGGATGATCCCCCATTGGTGGAAGATAGGCTTCATTGAAACATGAAAAGAAGCAAGTTGCACCATGTCTCCAAGATTCTAGGATCCATTGAAATACCTTAAACCCACGATATTGTTTACATGTGGGGTTTAACGTCAAGGTCAGTCACTTTTCCAAGCTATTATCCCTAGTAGCATGAGTGGTTTGGTCTCAAGATTCACCACTTTTCCACTCTATGTCATTATATAAAGAAGATCTAGGTGTTAAGGTCGACCACTTGTCCAACCTATAAGCGTATATCTTAAAGGGTATTCTTTCTCACCACTTGAAATGTCCATGATATGTTTTACATAGGGGTTTGGTTCCAAGGTCCACCACTTATCCAAGCTAACTTTATTCTTCTCATAGAGAGAAGCAAAAGGTCCACCACTTGTCCAAGCTAGGCTCCATTGAAACATGGAGAGAAGGATGCTCCACCATTTGTCGAAGCTAACTCTATTGAAACATGGAAGGTTTACATTCAAGGTCCACCAGTTGTCCAACCTATTAACGCTAGTAGCATGAGGGGTTTGGTCTCAAGATTCACCACTTTTTCACTCTGTGTTATTATATTAAGAATATTTGGGTATTAAGGTCCACCACTTGTCCAACCTATAAGACTATATCTTAATGGTTATTCTTTCTGACCACTTGGAGTGACCATGAAAGGTTTTACATGGGGTTTGGTTCCAAGGTCCACCACTTGTCCAAGCTAACTCTATTCAAACATAGAGAGAAGCAAAGGTCCACCACTTGTCTAAGCTAGGGTCTATTGAAACATGGAGAGAAGGATGCTCCACCATTTGTCCAAGATAGACTCCATTGAAACATGAAGAGAAGCAAGCTGCACCATATCTCCAAGATTCTATACTCCATCGAAATACCTTAAACCCACGTTATTTTGTACATGGGGAGTTTACATTCAAGATCAACAATTTGTCCAACCTATTATCGCTAGTAGCATGAGTGGTTTGCTCTCAAGATTCACCACTTTTCCACTCTCTATCATTATATTAAGAATATTTGGGTGTTAAGGTCCACCACTTGTCCAACCTATAAGACTATATCTTAATGGTTATTCTTTCTCACCCCTTGAAAGACTATATCTTAATGGTTATCCCTAGCTATTATTGCTAGTAGCGTGAGTGGTTTGGTCTCAAGATTCACCACTTTTATTAAGAATATGTGGGTGTTAAGGTCCACCACTTGTCCAACCTATAAGGCTACATCTTAAAGGTTATTCTTTCTTACTACTTGGAGTGACCATGATAGGTTTTACATGGGGGTTTGGTTCCAAGGTCCACCACTTGTCCAAGCTAACTCTATTGAAACATAGAGAGAAGCAAAGGTCCACCCCTTGTCTAAGCTAGGGTCCATTGAAACATGGAGAGAAGGATGCTCCACCATTTGTCCAAGGTAGGCTCCATTGAAACATGAGGAGAATCAAGGTGCACCATGACTCCAAGATGCTAGGCTCCATCGAAAAACATTAAACCCATGATATGTCGTAGATGAGGGTTTACATTCAAGGTCCAACACTTGTCCAAGCTATTATTGGTAGTAGCCTGAGTGGTTTGGTCTCAAGATTCACCACTTTTCCACTCTATGTCATTATATTAAGAATATGCGCGTGTTAAGGTCCACCACTTGTCCAACCTATAAGGCTACATCTTAAAGGTTATTCTTTATTACCACTTGGAGTGACCATGATAGGTTTTACATGGGGGTTTGGTTCCAAGGTCCACCACTTGTCCAAGCTAACTCTATTGAAACATAGAGAGAAACAAAGGTCCACCACTTGTCCAAGCTAGGGTCCATTGAAACATGGAGAGAAGGATGCTCCACCATTTGTCCAAGATAGGCTCCATTGAAACATGACGAGAAGCAAGCTGCACCATGTCTCCAAGATGCTAGGCTCCATCGAAATACATTAAACCCACGATATTTCGTAGATGAGGGGTTTACATTCAAGGTCCACCACTTGTCCAAGCTATTATTGCTAGTAGCCTGAGTGGTTTGGTCTCAAGATTCACCACTTTTATTAAGAATATGTGGGTGTTAAGGTCCACCACTTGTCCAACCTATAAGGCTACATCTTAAAGGTTATTCTTTCTTACTACTTGGAGTGACCATGATAGGTTTTACATGGGGGTTTGGTTCCAAGGTCCACCACTTGTCCAAGCTAACTCTATTGAAACATAGAGAGAAGCAAAGGTCCACCCCTTGTCTAAGCTAGGGTCCATTGAAACATGGAGAGAAGGATGCTCCACCATTTGTCCAAGGTAGGCTCCATTGAAACATGAGGAGAAGCAAGGTGCACCATGTCTCCAAGATGCTAGGCTCCATCGAAAAACATTAAACCCACGATATGTCGTAGATGAGGGGTTTACATTCAAGGTCCACACTTGTCCAAGCTATTATTGCTAGTAGCCTGAGTGGTTTGGTCTCAAGATTCACCACTTTTCCACTCTATGTCATTATATTAAGAATATGCGCGTGTTAAGGTCCACCACTTGTCCAACCTATAAGGCTACATCTTAAAGGTTATTCTTTATTACCACTTGGAGTGACCATGATAGGTTTTACATGGGGGTTTGGTTCCAAGGTCCACCACTTGTCCAAGCTAACTCTATTGAAACATAGAGAGAAACAAAGGTCCACCACTTGTCCAAGCTAGGGTCCATTGAAACATGGAGAGAAGGATGCTCCACCATTTGTCCAAGATAGGACATGAAACATGAAGCAAGCTGCACCATGTCTCCAAGATGCTAGGCTCCATCGAAATACATTAAACCCACGATATTTCGTAGATGAGGGGTTTACATTCAAGGTCCACCACTTGTCCAAGCTATTATTGCTAGTAGCCTGAGTGGTTTGGTCTCAAGATTCACCACTTTTATTAAGAATAAGTGGGTGTTAAGGTCCACCACTTGTCCAACCTATAAGGCTACATCTTAAAGGTTATTCTTCTTACTACTTGGAGTGACCATGATAGGTTTTACATGGGGTTTGGTTCCAAGGTCCACCACTTGTCCAAGCTAACTCTATTGAAACATAGAGAGAAGCAAAGGTCCACCCCTTGTCAAGCTAGGGTCCATTGAAACATGGAGAGAAGGATGCTCCACCATTTGTCCAAGGTAGGCTCCATTGAAACATGAGAGAAGCAAGGTGCACCATGTCTCCAAGATGCTAGGCTCCATCGAAAAACATTAAACCCACGATATTTCGTAGATGAGGGGTTTACATTCAAGGTCCACACTTGTCCAAGCTATTATTGCTAGTAGCCTGAGTGGTTTGGTCTCAAGATTCACCACTTTTCCACTCTATGTCATTATATTAAGAATATGCGCGTGTTAAGGTCCACCACTTGTCCAACCTATAAGGCTACATCTTAAAGGTTATTCTTTATTACCACTTGGAGTGACCATGATAGGTTTTACATGGGGGTTTGGTTCCAAGGTCCACCACTTGTCCAAGCTAACTCTATTGAAACATAGAGAGAAACAAAGGTCCACCACTTGTCCAAGCTAGGGTCCATTGAAACATGGAGAGAAGGATGCTCCACCATTTGTCCAAGATAGGATCCATTGAAACATGACGAGAAGCAAGCTGCCAGGCCATGTCTCCAAGATTCTAGGCTTTTCCATCGAAATACATAAAAAACCCACGATATTTCTTAGATGAGGGGTTTACATTCAAGGTCCACCACTTGTCCAAGCTATTATTCTAGTAGCCGAGTGGTTTGGTCTCAAGATTCACCACTTTTATTAAGAATATGTGGTGTTAAAAGGTCCACCACTTGTCCAACCTATAAGGTTACACATCTTAAAGGTTATTCTTTCTCTACTACTTGGAGTGACCATGATAGGGTTTGTTACATGGGGTTTTGGTTCCAAGGTCCACCACTTGTCCCAACTACTCTATGAAACATAGAGAGAAGGCAAGGTCCACCCCTTGTCTAAGCTAGGGTCCATTGAAACAATATGGAGAGAAGGATGCTCCACCATTTGTCCAAGTAGGCTCCATTGAAACATGAGGAGAAGCAAGTGCACCATGTCTCCAAGATGCTAACCTCCATCGAAAAACATTAAACCCACGATATGTCGTAGATGAGGGGTTTACATTCAAGGTCCACCACTTGTCCAAGCTATTATTGCTAGTAGCCTGAGTGGGTTTGGTCTAAGATTCACCACTTTTACTCTATGTCATTATATTAGAATATGCGGGTGTTAAGGTCCACCACTTGTCCAACCTATAAGGCTACATCTTAAAGGTTATTCTTTATTACAACTTGGAGTGACCATGATAGGTTTTACATGGGGTTTGGTTCCAAGGTCCACCACTTGTCCAAGCTAACTCTATTGAAACTAGAGAGAATCAAAGGTCCACCACTTGTCCAAGCTAGGGTCCATTGAAACATGGAGAGAAGGATGCTCCACCATTTGTCCAAGATAGGCTCATTGAAACATGACGAGAAGCAAGTGCACCATGTCTCCAAGATGCTAGGCTCCATCGAAATACATTAAACCCACGATATTTCGTAGATGAGGGGTTTATTGTCCAAGCTATTATTGCTAGTAGCTGAGTGGTTTGGTCTCAGATTCACCACTTTTATTAAGAATATGTGGGTGTTAAGGTCCACCACTTGTCCAACCTATAAGGCTACATCTTAAAGGTTATTCTTTTTACTACTTTGGAGTGACCATGATAGGTTTTACATGGGGGTTTGGTTCCAAGGTCCACCACTTGTCCAAGCTAACTCTATTGAACATAGAGAGAAGCAAAGTTCCACCTTGTCTAAGCTAGGGTCCATTGAAACATGGAGAGAAGGATGCTCCACCATTTGTCCAAGGTAGGCTCCATTGAAACATGAGGAGAAGCAAGGTGCACCATGTCTCCAAGATGCTAGGCTCCATCGAAAACATTAAACCCACGATATGTCGTAGATGGGGGTTTACATTCAAGGTCCACCACTTGTCCAAGCTATTATTGCTAGTAGCTGAGTGGTGTTTGTCTCAAGATTCACCACTTTTCCACTCTATGTCATTAAATTAAGAATATGCGCGTGTTAAGGTCCACCACTTGTCCAACCTATAAGGCTACATCTTAAAGGTTATTCTTTATTACCACTTAGAGTGACCATGATAGGTTTTACATGGGGTTTGCTTCCAAGGTCCACCACTTGTCCAAGCTAACTCTATTGAAACATAGATTGAAACAAAGGTCCACCACTTGTCCAAGCTAGGTCCATTGAAACATGGAGAGAAGGATGCTCCACCATTTGTCGAAGCTAACTCTATTGAAACATGGGGGTTTACATTCAAGGTCCACCACTTGTCCAAGCTATTAGTGCTAGTAGCATGAGTGGTTTTGTCTCAAGATTCACCACTTTTTCACTCTATGTCATTATATAAGAATATTTGGGTGTTAAGGTCCACCACTTGTCCAACCTATAAGGCTATATCTTAAAGGTTATTCTTTCTCACCACTTGGAGTGACCATGATAGGGTTTTAAATGGGGGTTTGGTTCCAAGGTCCACCACTTGTCCAAGCTAACTCTATTGAATAATAGAGAGAAGCAAAGGTCCACCTTGTCCAAGCTAGGGTCCATTGAAACATGGAGAGAAGGATGCTCCACCATTTGTCCAAGATAGGCTCCATTGAAACATGAAGAGAAGCAAGATGCACGATGTCCAAGATGCTAGGCTCCATCGAAATACCTTAAACCCACGATATTTCGTAGATGGGGGGTTTACTTTCAAGGTCCACCACTTGTCCAAGCTATTATCGCTAGTAGCATGGTTTGGTCTCAAGATTCACCAGTTTTCCACTCTATGTCATTATATGAAGAATATCTGGGTGTTAAGGTCCACATTGTCCAACCTATAAGGCTATATCTAAATGATATTTTTTTTGCCACTTGGAATGTGCATGATGTTTTTACATGGGGTTTTATTCCAAGGTCCACCACTTGTCCCAAGCTAATCTATTACATATAGATTATACATACAATATTCAACTAGATTCCCCACTATCATGTCCAGTAGCATGGATGCTCTAGCTGTGAAGGTCCACCACTTGTCCAACCTATACCTCTTATGTAAGGGAGATCTCGCTATAAATTCAAAACCTTCCCGCCTAATTTAAAATATCCCTCCCAAATCTTAAATATCCGCCTAAAATTTTAAACTATCCCGCCCAAATTTAAAATTAAACTTTTTTTATAAAAATTTAAATTTTACTACTTAAATTTAAAATATTCCATGCAAAATTGATTTTAAATTCAAGTTTACCACAAAAAGATATCATTATACCACCTAAATTCAAATATGCAAACCTCAAATCATTATATTGTACATAAATTCAAACAAATTCAAATTAACAAGCCTAAACTGATATTAGTTTGCATAGATATGAATTTATCACACCTAAATTATGTCACCATGTTAGAGAGAGTGGTTAGAGAATTTGAACAAGGTCCACCACTTGTCCAACCTAGATACCAAGAAGGATTGAGTGTACAAGGTATTGTTTGGAGGTCCTTATAGTCCATTGGTCTCAAGGTCCACCACTTGTGGTAAGGGTCACCAAAAAGTGTATATATTCATCCAAAGAAATACACGTATTTTTGGTCTACATGTCCTAGTTTAAACCATTTATGTCCATTAGGTGTATCACTAAACAACACTACTATTTTTGAGAAACAGAAGTTACAATCATATCTACAAATGGATTAGAGGAAAATCAGCTCAGCATACATCCAGAACTCGCTACAAGAATCGACTTTAACAGATCACGCAAGTAAGTCTTCCATTCAATTTTACTAGTATTACAATGTGTTAGTTATTTGTGATATTTATGTATGTATATATACTATGTGTGCATATCGTAATTAAGTGTAATTGTGTATCTGCATTATGTATGAGTATTACAATGAAATAACACAAATATACATACATACACATAGATAACACAGACGCACACATACATGAGCATGTATTTTCAAGAGAGAGATAGCAAATACAGAGATAGATAGATAGAGAGAGAGAGAGAGAGATAATAACTGTTTTTTAGAGAGAGGAGAGAGAAAGATAACAGATTTCACTGTGTTTATGTATGTGGAAGAGAGGAAGACGATGTATGGGAATATGTGCACGTATTTTCAAGAGAGAGACAACAAGATAACAGATTTCATTGTGGTTATGTATGTGGAAGTGAGGAAGACGATGTGTGGGAATATGTGCATGTATTTTCAAGAGAGAGACAGCAAGATAACAGATTTCACTGTGGTTATGTATGTGGAAGAGAGGAAGACGATGTGTGGGAATATGTGTATGTGTGCGGGGATACTTTTAAACTATGTATCTCTGTCTTTTGACGAGAGAGTGTGTGTGCAAGAAGAGTTACAGAGAACCATCTTCTCTATATGGAGAAAGACAGAGAGTGAGAGAGAGAGAAATACCTGTTTTTTCTCTATTCGTGAGGTGTGCAATGTCTCCTGAGAAGACTGCCCGATCCTGCCCTTCTGGAAAGCGTTGTGTACGCTGCTGTTTCTTTGTCTTGTGCGCGAACTTTCAATCCTGTGCACTCCACCTGTGTGTTGTGTACGATGCCGAGCTTGCTCCTCTACGCGCGCGTATACTCCAACTGTGTGCGATCCGTGTGCGCTTTCTGTGTTTTTGCTGCTCGCCTGCTTTCTCTGTGTGCGTTTCTCGTGCGCTCTCTGTGTGCCTAATCTTGATAGGGTTTATTAGAATGCCACGTATGCTACAAGTCCATGTTTTATCATAGGATTAAAAAAAACAAAAGCAATATAAAAAATTAACCAATTCACACGGCCAAAATTAAAGAAATCATGGTTGAAAATATGAAAAACATGCATAACTCTATACTTAAAGAAATCTGCCGCCGCCCTTGACCCCCCGCCCAGAACAATACCCAAAATCAACCTCCCAAGCCCCGCCATCGAGAGCGCTATATTCCACATCCCCATCAAGAGCGCTACCCCCAAACCTCACGTGGAAGCGCTGCCTTGTCACCCCATTGTGGCATTGCCCTAAGACCCCGCATCTGGAGTGCTAAATGGGAACATTCTTCATTAGTGAAATTTTGAACATAAATTATATTAGCATATACTTAAATATAATACAAATATTAACATATTAGCTATACTACTAATTTACTATAGCAGTTCTAGATTATGTCCCATACTATATTTAAGGTGCCAAAGGTTTGGCCTTATGGTCCTAGATTTAGCCAAGTGGTCAACACATATAGGACCAAGTGCACACTGTGCCACAAAACTTGGCCACCACTTCACTTGCCAAAGTTTAGGCCACATGGTCAATCCTAACTTTCCAATGTTCTTATTATGTCACCTTTTGCCTCGTGGAAAACCTAGGCTTGTTTTCACATACTCAGGCACTTCAAGCCACAATAAATTGTCATTACTCTTCGACAACCCTTTTGTTCAAGTCTTTGAAAAAACATTGTTTAAGGCCACCCTAAACCATTTTCATTTAGGGGTGTCTAAAACTAGCTTTTTGGCAATTCGAGAAGAAAATGGTCAAAGTTTTATACTTAGTTTTAACCACTTGACCAATTCAAATATTGGAAAGCAAGGTCTTGTAATACTTTTCTTTGGACATCACACATTAAAACTAGGTCCCTCACTTGTCCAAGCTATGCTCTAATACAATAAAGGGCTTTTGGTTTCAAGATGCACCACTTTCCCAACCTTGATTCCATTAAAGAAGCTAGCTCTACTTAGACATTTAATAGCAAGGTCTTGCAGCAGTTCAGATTGAACATTTTCCATGGCAGCTAGGTCCACCACTTATCTAAGCTATGCTCTAATAGAGTAAGGGGGTTTTGGTTTCAAGATCCACCACTTGTCCAAACTTGATTTGGGAAGCAAGGTCCTATAATAGTTTGCTTTGGACATTCACCATTACAACTAAGTCCACCACTTCTCCAAGCTATGTTCTAATACACTAAGGAGGTTTTGGTTTCAAGGAGAACCACTTGTACGACTCTGTTTTTGGAAGTAAGGTCTTTACATAGTTCACCTGGACCTTGGACATTGGATACTACAACTAAGCCCACCACTTGTCCAAGATATCCTCTATATATAGCCAAAGGGTTTGGGTTTCAAGATTCACCACTTTTCCAACCTTTCTTCCATTAAAGAAAGGAGGGACTTTATAACTAGGTCCACCACTTGTCCAAGCTATGCTCTGATATGGAAAGGGGATTTTGGTTTCAAGGTCCACCACGTGTTCAACCTTGCAAGACTCAAGGGATACTTGGACATTGGAAAGCATAGTCCTATAGTAGTTGATAGGTGGCAGTGGGTATTACAACTAGGTCCAACCTATGCTCTCATATAGCAAAGAGGCTTTGCTTTCAAGGTCCACCACTTGTCCAACCTTGCTTCCATTAAAGAAATGAGGGGCTACGTAAACATTGGCAAGCAAGGTAGCAAGGTTCTAAGGTGTTTCACCTTGGATATTGGGCATTATAACTAGGTCCACCACTTGTCCAAGCTATGCTCTGATAAAGAAAGGGGATTTTCGTTTCAAGGTCCACCATGTGTTCAACCTTTCTAATATAGAAAGGGGATTTTGTTTCAAGGTCCACCACGTGTTCAACCTTGAAAGACTCAAGGGATACTTGGACATTGGAAAGCATAGTCTTATAGTAGTTGATAGGTGGCAGTGGGTATTAAAACTAGGTCCAACCTATGCTCTTATATAGCAAAGAGGCTTTGGTTTCAAGGTCCACCACTTGTCCAACCTTACTTCCATTAAAGAAATGAGGGGCTACGTAAACATTGGCAAGCAAGGTAGCAAAGTCCTAAGGTATTTCACCTTGGATATTGGGCATTATAACTAGGTCCACCACTTGTCCAAGCTATGCTCTGATAAAGAAAGGGGATTTTTGTTTCAAGGTCCACCATGTGTTCAACCTTTCTAATATAGAAAGGGGATTTTTGTTTCAAGGTCCACCACGCGTTCAACCTTGAAAGACTCAAGGGATACTTGGACATTGGAAAGCATAGTCTTATAGTAGTTGATAGGTGGCAGTGGGTATTAAAACTAGGTCCAACCTATGCTCTTATAGCAAAGAGGCTTTGGTTTCAAGGTCCACCACTTGTCCAACCTTACTTCCATTAAAGAAATGAGGGGCTACGTAAACATTGGCAAGCAAGGTAGCAAAGTCCTAAGGTATTTCACCTTGGATATTGGGCATTATAACTAGGTCCACCACTTGTCCAAGCTATGCTCTGATATAGAAAGGGGATTTTTGTTTCAAGGTCCACCACGTGTTCAACCTTGAAAGACTCAAGGGATACTTGGACATTGGAAAGCATAGTCCTATAGTAGTTGATAGGTGGCAGTGGGTATTACAACTAGGTCCACCACTTGTCCAACCTATGCTCTCATATAGCAAAGAGGCTTTGGTTTCAAGGTCCACCACTTGTCCAACCTTGCTTCCATTAATATAGCAAGGAGGATTTGGTCTCAAGGTTCACCACTTGTCCAACCTATGCAAACCTTTTCATGTTGTAGCATGATTTTTGGTTTGAAGAGTATTTTTCTATAACTATGGATTTAACAATGTAATCTTTTTACTTACAGGATGGACTTCGAATCTGGGGAGAAAGTACATATGATACTTGACAATGAAATCGTTGGTATTGGTTGTGTGTGTAGAACAGATCCAGATTCCACTTGTGGTGGTACAAAGATAGGGCTGGGAAATGTCTCCATACTAGTGGAGGAATGCTTGAAGGATGTGGTCCTACCTTTTCCTACAATGGATACTTCATCTCTCCAAGGCTCATTATGGAGTGTGTTCGATGGTCAAAGCTTCTTTTGCAATCTTTTGTATTAAATGGGAACTTAATTGATCCACACGAAAGCTACAATGGTGATGAAGAACATGATCATTCTGATCCTCTAGTTACAGATGCAATACCTATGACAAGCCCAGAATTTGAAGCAATGATTCGAGAGTCTTGGAGAAATCAGAGGGTCCTTTTAAAAGATGACACAATGATGCAAACCATGAATGAAGGGACCATCTTATATGTATTTCCACATGATTATGTCAACTTTCAGGAACTTGGTCCTGATTGTGTGGTGTGGGTATTGAAAGAGAAAATGCAAGCATTCATGATGTGGTTGAAGTGGGTAGCATCACTTTGCTAAAGTGGCCCATCAAGCAGACAACAATGTTGAATGGGAGCCCATTACAACGCTTTGTTCCTGTTGATGGCATGCATGCTACATATGAGGATGTATCCAACGATGGCAATGTTGGAAAAAAACTTGATGGGAGTAATGTTGTCCAGTTGTCAAGGAAGAGACGATACACTTTCATGAACAGGACTCAAAAATCAAAAGCAGCACCAGCTTCGACTTTTTACCTTTCAAACAAATCAATTCAAAGGGTATCATGCATTGATTGTTGTGCACAAAAATGCTGCCAATTTGCAGATCGTGATATGGTGACAAGGTTACGACAACAATTTTGGGGAGAGTCTCAAAAATCACGCACTAATTATGTTTATGATGTTCTTTCTATATGTTATCAGAAAGATGAGAAGTCACGATACCAATTCAGGCTAAATGGCTCTATTGTTTGTTGTAGAGCATGGTATGAGCTACATGGAATACCAAAGACATCATTTTATCGATACAAGGAGAACTTTGAAAATGGTGTGCGCCAATATGTACATGGGAACACATGTACATTGAGAAGGGGACTTCAACATACTAGTTTAGCAAGAGCACTACTAAACGAGTTTGTGGAAAATAACTCTGAGAAGATGCCACATAGAAGTAGAACACTGCTAGATGGCTCAAGAGAGACTCAATTGGTGATTCCATCAACATACAAACAAGTGGATATTTTATGTGAAATCAACACGACACTTGACCAAATGGGCTATGAGAAGAAGCTATCCCAATCTTCTTTTGGTAGAATTTGGAACAAAGAGTACCCACATGTCACTTTAACAAAGACGAGTGAGTTCTCTAAGTGCAATATTTGTAGCTCAATCAAGGCAAGGTTAGAAGCTAAACCTTCTCTTGAAGAGAGAGCTCTTCTCTTGAGGGAGAGAGAAGTTCACATGGCACAACAAAAGAGTTGCAGAAGCCTATATTATGCATGGCGCACGTATTCAGAAACTCAACCACAAAAATATGTATGCATAATCCATGATAAGATGGATCAAAAGAAGACTGCCATTCCTAGATTACGCATTGTTCCCAAGGGTGTGGATTCAGGATATAATCTGCAGGTGGCATTGATTGGCATGATCACTCATGGACATGGAGAAGGTCATTACGGACACTTTGTCTTGAATGGTTTGTGGCCAGCTGATCCAAATCTTACAATTGGCTCAATTGCTAATTGTTTACATAACCTCGAGAGGATAGATAAGCATCCTCTTGGTGATCTAGTAACAAATGGACTTCCAAGGAGCAATATTTCACTACTACATGCTTTGAACTCAAGGGATGCTTTGGACTACCATAACTTGAGTGATGGAAAAGAGCCCATTGTGCAGTCGTCAGAAATTGCAGAAGAGGAATTGGGGTCAACATTTCGCAGATTGCCAGAGAACTTGTTGCTACAATTGGATAATTGTGCAGGGGAAAACAAAAATCGATACTTATTTGCCTATTTGTCAATGCTTGTTGCAAGGGGTGTTTTCAAAACCATCCAGCTGGGATTTTTAATGGTTGGGCATACACATGAGGACATAGACGCCATGTTTAGTAGGTTTTCAGAGAAGTTGAGAGTTACACAAACCTATACTTTGCCACATTTGATGGATACATTACGAAACAGCTCATCTTCATCTCCAGCTCCATTTTTTCTCACAAAGATCCCTGATTTCAAGCAATATTGTGATGGCTATCTTTGTGATGGACAAGACATACTTGTTGGACATTCCAAACCGCTTCAGTTCAGGTTCTTTATGCAGGATGAGACACCAATGATGCAATATAAGGCACATGTAGGTGTATCAAGTTGGAGTGGAAGTATTCGCCTTTGGAAAACAGACACAGAAGGCAAGCCAATGTTACCACATGGAGATCCACCTCTAGTACAAATGGCGGAGTATGTCAAGGCCCACGAAGAAGTCATTTTGGGGCTAAAGAACTATATAAAATTTTGGAAAAATTTAGGGAATGGTTCAAGTATTCCGCGATATTATAGACCCGTGATAGATTATTGGAGTAAGGTAATTGAAGAGATTGGAAAAGCAATCATATCAGAGGGAGTCTTGTATGAAATGTTTTGGCCAAAAACTCAAGAATATTCTCATCTACAAAGCACTACAATGAATTTGCAACAAGGAGCAGAAAGATTCCTAGGCCTTGAAGAGTTGAACGATCATTTTTGTGGGCCTCAACGAGATAGGCCAAGGGAAGAGTTTGACCCTATGTCTGATGTGCACCAAGGTGACTTTCTTATGCTTGTTCCGAGTGACACAGAAATCTATCCAGTGTGGCTTGCAATGGCTTTATCTGACATTGATAATGAGCCTACATCACCAAACTACAGAAAACTCTTGATTCAATATTGGGCACCTTGCGCGAGAAAAAGTGGGATGACAGATACTCAAGCTTACAGTAATTGTTGGAAGGGTTATTGGGCTGTCAACTATAAGGACCCACAAGTGTGGGAAACTATAGATGCAATTGTTTGGTCCTGGAGACCCAACAAAGAAGGACCATTTTCTAGAATAAAGATTCCAGAAAGACATGCTCTAAAAGCCAAAGAAGGCCTCACTCGTGCACATCAGCCACACTTGGATCAAAGTTCAGATATGGTATCAAATGTGGAGTAGAATTATGTGGAGCTTCTATTGTGACTATACTAGTCAATTTGTAAACAAAATCTTTTTTGTATCTTCCTTTGTTTTATGTAATTTATAGTTATTATTCAAATCCATGTGTTGTACATCCTCTTGACTTTTGGTGTTTATCAACACCACAATCCTATGAGATTTTCACTTTATTTACTAGCCACACACCTCAATTTTTCCCACTTTAAGTGGAAAATTCCCAAATTACATGAATTCGGTCGATTTGGAGATTCCCATAATGTGAGATTTTTACCAAAATACCTAATATGGTCTTCTACCATGAAAGTGGACATAAAAGAGTATGTTTCAAAATGTGTGGTATGCCAAAAGACTAAGTATGATAAAGGGAAGCAACCTGGATTACTCAAGCCATTGCCAATTCCTAATTCACCATGGGAGAGTATATCCTTGGATTTATCTTTGGATACCCAAGTCTATCCATGGGAATACGAGAATATGGACATTAGTCGATAGGCTTACCAAGCAAGCACATTTTATTTCTGTCAAAAAGACTATTAAGGCACACCCAAATGGAAACTCTCTTCATATCACAGATTTTCACCATGGATAGTCTCCCCAGAGGTCCAATGAGCATTCAACAACCCAATGGCTTGCCTGATTCCTATTAGCCACGAGACAAAGGATCCAATGAGAGTTTAGTTGCTTTAATTAATTACCTAAATCCCTCACAAAAGGGAAAAGGGGGACACATGTCAGAAGTTATCACTTATGCTCTTGAAATTCCATTGTCTAAGCCTGGAGAGGTCAAATAGGGTGTGAGCATGAGCAAATAGCAAGAGGGGGTCGACCAAGAGAGAGAGGGGGACTGATTTTCTCAACGCATTATTGCATACACACTCACACTAGTCCATGTGTGAAGTAAGAAGACTCTCTCTCTCTCTCCTCTCTCTCTCTCTCTCTCTCTCTCTCTCTTCTCTCTCTCTCTCCTTTTAAGCTTTAATCGAAAGCTTATCACCTACTCCAAGATGTGAGAAGGGAGGCCTACACCAACACTCTTGGATTTGTGATGCAAATCCAACCAAGAGCCAAGCTTCAATGCATGCTCCTCTCCTCTACCATGCTAATTACTAAGCTAAGCTATGTTAATATGAGTGAGGATTATGTACATCTTTCTCGTAAGACTACTCCTTCTTCCTCTCAATATACTCTCATACCCCGCTAGCTCTCACCATCTTCGAAGGTGTGTGAGGTCTTGGGTCTGAGACCGTGAGGGAATTGATGTTGTGTTTTATAAGTGTTTTGCTTAGTGCTTGAAGTTTCCATCTTCATTGCACTAGCTAGTATTGAAGGATTGTAAAATGTCTCTCTTGATGGGAGAAACCATAATACAAAGCCTTTTGGAGGGGGGACCGCGGCTCCATGTAGATCCGGTCCTCGACTGTTGTCAATAGCTTAATTTCTCTCTCTTTTGAAGTATTGTTCATGCTATCTAACTAGGTGTTATACGTTTTGTTGCTCTCTCCACCCAAGCACTCTTGTTATTCTCATTAAAAATCTATTCCAATAAAATGCTCACTATGTTCATGCTATTTTCCGCTACACACAAATTACTAGGCCATTAAATGTTACATATGCATTTAGTGGTTAGATTCCTTCAGCTCAATAACGACTTCCTCCATGGGTTGCTATATTCAGCATGAACCAAAAGATCCTCTATTTCATGTGAATCAAACCAATACCCTTTAGGGGTTCAATCTGGCAATCGACAATCTACACCAAGAGAGCCTGTAATAGAAATGGACTATGAGCTTTGAGAATAGTGGAATTCGGAGAATTAGAGTGAGCATTCTTGTGAGACTACTTTGAGAACATAGAGGGTGAATTTAATTAGCGGTAGTAACATAGCTATGATACTTAACTAACTTGGCAAGAAGAATACTTTTTCAAGAGAGAGTTTAGAGAGCTTGAAAATAGTTGAGGACCGGATTTATGTGGAGCCGGTCCCCCCTCCAATAGGCTTTTGTATTATAGATTCTCCCATCAACAATCTTTGTGTTCCTTGTGACTTACGTGAGGGAAGCTTCATGCATCACGAGCATAACATAGAATTTCTAGAAAGCATTAATTATCCCCGATCTCAGCCCCAAGGCCTCAAACACCTTCAAAGGTGAATAGAGCTAGCGGGGAATGAGGGTAGGGAAGAGAAAGAAGAAACATTCATAGGAGAAATAAGTAGTTCCTTGCTTATCTTCACTCTTCTTGCTTAGTATACATAATAGCATAGTAATGAAGATGGAGAAGATGGAAAGATTAAGCATTGGGGCATGGCTCTTGGTTAAATTTGCACTCCATAGCCTAGAGTGTGGGTGTAGGCTCTCAACTTTCTACAAGCTTGGAGAAGGAGATGGACCTCTTGCACTTTGCATTTCACACAATGTGTGTGTGTGTGTGTGTGTGTGGTGTTGTGTGTGTGTGTGTGAGTGAGAGAGAGAGAGAGAGAAGAGAGAAGAGAGAGAGAGAGAGAGTGGAGAGGGGGGGGGGGAGAGAGTATACCCCCAAGGTAGCCCCCTCCTTGCTCTGGTCGACCCTCTCTTCTAGCTCAAGATGGAAACTCCTTGGACCCCTACAAGCCTGGCCAATCACATGCAGAGTGCATATCAAGCAAGCATGCTAGCCTTGGGACAAGTGTCCCCCTTTCCCCTTTGAGAGAGAGGACCTGATAAATGCATAAACAATTTATTAAATTAACTAAATTATCATTGGACCCCTTGGGAGGCAACCAATAGGCTTTAGGCACACTATGAGGGCAACATGAAGAGGAGCTTCACAAGTGTCCTAGTTGCTTTCTTTATACCAAGCTTGCCTTGTGTGAGGGTGTGTGTGTTCTCTCTCTAGCTCCTACAATGAGGGCTAGTCCCCTCATGAGTAGGGATGTGTTTTTGACTTTTGAACACCTTTACCCCTCAAGCACCTTAACTATGAAGCACCTTAGTCAGGTGCAAGCATGACACAAGCACCTCAAGCTTGGGCTAGGTTCCCACCTCAAGCACAACCCTAGCTTGCCTAAGGTCAAAGGAATTTTAACACTAACCATTGGAGGTATTTAATGAAGCTAACCCTAAGGTCTTTAAGCTCCATTAGCTAGCCTTGCTCTTTGACAGATCATCTCTCATTTGGACCCCTTTAACCTTGGCCCTGTGTTGAGATAGATCCATAAGCACATGTCTATATTCTAACCCTTGTTCCTAATTATTCTCCCACATTAAATGATCAATTTAATATGAGAAAATCATTTGGGTTGGTTAGATATTAGAATTTATGACACAGCCACACTGCCTCGTTTCTCTCTCGATGCAATTTAGCTTTAAGAAAAAATAAATTGTTGTTTGCTCCCCCATCGTCCATCTTCTCCAACACTCTCACACGCTGGTTTGCCTCCGCCCACATGGCCTCTCACTTCTTCCCTGTCTGCCTCCTGCTTCGTCCCCGCCTTCTTGCTTCTCGCGACACCTTACTCATCGCATCTGAAAAGATTCGCATGTTCTTTTCTTTTTCCAAAATTCGGCCACACATACTTGAATTATGTTTTAGTAGAGATCCACTATTTGAGATCTCCCTCACATCATTATTTAAATGAGCAAATTCTATATATATATATATATATATATATATATTGTTTATAGCAAGGATGCTACTCCATAGGAGAAACTTTTTGAGTCTTATTCGTCATGATTATTTTGTAGTGAAGAAAACTTGTTTATTGCAAACATTTTGCTACTCTAATGGAAACATTTTTGAACCTTAGTCTTCATGATGCTGATGACAACTTGTTAGATGCAAGTTTCTTATTCTTATTTACATTACAAAATTATATATTCAATTCTTCATTTTCAGCCACACAAATGAGTAGGTTTATGCATAGCCTTGGTATTGAAGATTGGATAGGTCCTTGTTTGACATGGTCTAAGGAAAACAAGGTGCAATACACCATACATCGTATTCGCATCTCTTATGGGTCATCCAAACATAGCAATGGTATCCCAGCCATGTACAAACTTGAACTATGCTCCCCTACATAGTTGGGGCAAGTTTTGCAACCTATTAACGATGTCATGATGGAAGCAATGTCTCTACCATGAGTCATAAGAGTATCTTTCATAAGCCATTTAAGATAGAAAAGGTATCCTAGCCATGTGAAAAATATATGTTCCTCTTCATTGGGTAAGTAGGAGGTACCGGCTCGAGAAAAATGTTAAAAAAAACGAACCTCAATTTATACCTTTGGCAATGAAAATGAGGCAGTGGCGATGGTGCGCAACAGTTGATGTGAGGCTACAGGCAGCATACCAAGAAGGTACGAGGTAATTACGAGACTCCAGGGTGCCAGCCTTGCATAAGGGGAGGAATCTTCCCAATATAAGGGCAAGTTTTGAAATTTGAAAGTAGTATGTCTGGTGAATTTTAAAAGTACTAGTAAAATGGCGCCGCCTTTGGCGACGACATGGCCCCTCATACTCTCAAACCCCTTGCTTCCACTGCCTATCCAGAGAGGGTTTTGGACCACTGGACAAAGTTATGAGATAACAGGATCAGACATGTCTTGGGCTATTTTTATTGGAGCTGCGCAGACGGAGGAGAGCCTCTTGAGGAGACGAGACAGTAGGAGACACTCACAAAGGGAGATCACTGATTTCTTTTGACTACATATGTGGCATCATTAGGAAGAGAGTGGGGTCTAGGAGGGCCTCTTTATTTGGCAGTTTAGGAAGTCAAACCTTAAGTATTGAGAAAGTAATCAAAGGAAATATTTTGAATTCAAATAGGCAAAACGGCTAGTTTATTTGAATTCAAAGTCCCCCCCAAAATGGAATTTAAAATCTAGCGGGTAAAACCATATCATGTAGCATATCTATGGAAAGAGCTCAAAGCGTAGATTGCAAATCTATGATCTCCGCTCAAATTGGAGATCATATGTGGGGCCGAAAATCGTAAAATTGTCCACCTCCTTTCTTGGGGGGAAAGTGCATCCTTTGACCACTCTAACACATCTCTTACACACCCACCATTCTTGCACACATGGCATACACCTACTCGTCAAAATGTTAATCGCCTCCATAAGCTCATGGCAAATAAAGAGGCCCTCCAACACCCCATCCTCTTCCTAATGTTCAAATGAGCAGGCATCACAACATACTTTAGAGGAGGTTACAGATCTGCATGTGCAATCGGCTAGAGTAACCTAATAAAGCACATAAGTAACGGTTTTTTCCAAACACTGGCTAACTGCAGGTGGAATCATCACAGTAAACTTATGTATCTTTCAAGCACCGACTCTGATGCGGGATGCCAATCGGGTGGTCAAAATGGACATCGATAAGAAGGGGGGGGGGGGGGGGGGGGGGGGGGGGGGGGGAGAGAGAGAGAGAACTGAGCTATTTGGAAAGTTGGGGGATGGTTTGCAGCTGCAAGAATCCATTGTACACAATTTTCAAGGCCTTTGTTGCAGACTCCAAACCTCAGAACGTCTCTCTCTCTCTCTCTCTCTCTCTCTCTCTCGTCTCTCTCTCTCTCTCTCACACACTCACACACACACACACACACACACACACACACATCACACACACACACACACACACACACACACACACACACACACACACAGAATCTTGGATGTCCGTGTACAGGTTGTCATCTGTAAATCACCAAGGCCTACACCTCATGAAGAATGCAACTTCCAATCGTGTCAAAAAGGGCTCTCCCTCTCTCTCTCTCTCTTTCTCTCTCTCTCTCTCTCTCTCTCTCTCTCTCTCACACACACACACACACACACACACACACACACACACACAATCGCAAGTGGTTGTGGCTCTCTGTGGATCTGTCTTGCATGGTCCATATACTGTAGAACCCCGAGGTCCACACCTCACTAAGAGGGAAGCACCCAATCATACAAAGATGTCAACAAACACATTCCCAAAAACAGCATAGGTGATTACATTTGGAGGAACAACTTGCTTCACATCCACTAAAAACAACCCACAACTTCTTGGGCCTTGACCCTCTTGGACATATGTCGCACTCAATGCGTATCGACGGACGATGATCCTAACAGCAAACTCCTCAAGCATAGTGAATTGCATCTAGAGGGATGTCCTTGCTTCGGACCTACTGAAAAAATCCTATTGCTTCCTTGCCCTACCCTTTTCAAAATGGATACAAAGCAAGTGCATGTACGCAAAATGTGATGGACTTGAGAAAGCACAACAAGCTCTTTAGGATTTCTTAGTCAAGAATGTCATCTCCTTGAGTGCATTGAGCGGGTACAAAGCAAGGGAATACCTCTAGATTCGACATCAACGCTTAAGGGAAAATGTTGAGGAGGCTCTAGTTTGGAACGTCATCTGTTGGAGTGCATTAATGTGGTGTGCTGAGAAAGCACAAAAAGCACTTAAGGTGGTGTCAATTGAGAATATCATCTTCTTGAGTGCATTGATTGCGGCATATGACCATGAAAGGTAGGGCAAGGAAGCAATAGGTTGTTTTCAGCAGGTCCGAAGCAAGGGAATCCCTCTGGGTGCAATTACCTATGCTTGAGGAGCTTGCTGTCCGGATCATTGTCCGCTGATACACATTGACTACTGCATATGTCCAAGAGGGGCAAGGCCAAGCAATTGTGGGTTGTTTTAGTGGATGCAAAGCAAGCGTGTTCCTCCAAATGCAATCGCCTATGTTGTTTTTGGTAATGCATTGGTTGACATCAACACTTAAGGGGAAAAGTTTCTTGAGGAGCTTGCAGTCTGGAATGTCATCTCTTCGAGTGCATTGATTGTGGGTTGTGCAATAGTTCCAAGAAGGGCTCCGGGGGAGGAAGTTGTGGGATGTTTCCAAAATGGATACAAAGCAAGTGCATGTACACAAAATGTGTACTTGAGAAAACGCAAAGCTCCTCAAGCAACTTTTTCCCTTAAGTGTAGATGTCCACCAACGCATTCCCAAAAACAACATAGATGATTGCATTTAAGAGATGCCTTTTCTCTACATTTGTTAAAAATAGCCCAGAGTTGACCCTTGCCCTCAAGATGACCCTTGCCTTCAAGATGCAAGCAATCGTAATTGCATGTGAAGAGACACCCTTGCTTCACATCCCCAAAAACAAATCCAGACCTTCTTGGACATACCCAAGTTCGGAATATCCGGCAAACGACTTCCTTCCCCTTGCCTTCTTGGAACTATGTCACAATGAATTCACTCAAGAAGTGACGTTTCAGACTCGAAACTCCTCAAGAAACTTTTCCCTTAAGCGTAGATGTCGACCAACGCATTCCCAAAAACAACAGACATGATTGCATTTGGAGGAACACATTTGCTTCGCATCCACTAAAAACAGCCCACAACTTCTTGGCTTTGACCTCTTGGACATATGCCGCAATCAATGCGTATCGACGGACGATAATCCGAACAGCAAGCTCTTGAATCATAGGTAATTGCATCCATAGAGATGCCCTTGCTTCAGACTTGCTGAAAACAGCCTATTGCTTCCTTGCCCTACCTTTCATGGGCATATGCCACAATCAATGAACTCAAGAAGATGACATTCTTGACTGATAGCTCCTTAAGCACTTTCTGTGCTTTCTCATGAACTTGCTTCGCATCTGTTTTGAAAACAGCCCACAACTTCCTCCCCGTGCCCTTCCTGGAACTATGCCAAGCCCACAATCAATGCACTCCAAGAGATGAGATTCTAGACTGGAAGCTCCTCAAGCAACTTTTTCCCTTCAGCATAGATGTTGACCAACGGAGTCCCAAAAACATCATAGGTGATTGCATTTGGAGGGCTCTGCATCCACTAAAACAGCCCACAACTTCTTGCCTTGCCCCTCTTGGACACATGCCGCAATCAATGCGTATCGACGGACGATGATCCGAAAAGCAACCTCCTCAAGCATAGGTAATTTCACCCAAAGGGATGCTCTTGCTTTGGACCCCTGAAAACAGCCTGTTGCTTCCTTGCCCTACCTCTCATAGGCATATGCCGCAATCAAAGCACTCAAGGAGATGGCAATCTTGACTGACAGCTCCTTGAGTGCTTTTTGCGCTTTCTCTCATTTACTTTCTTCGCATCCGTTTGAAAATAGCCCACAACTTCCTCCCTATGTCACAGCCCACAATCAATGTACTCCAACATATGACATTCTAGACGAATAGCTCCTCAAGCAACTTTTCCCTTAGCGTAGATGTCGGCCAATGCATTCCAAAAACAACATAGGTGATTGCATTTGGAGGGCCACACATCCACTAAAACAGTGCACAACTTCTTGTCCTTGCCTCTCTTGGACATATGCTGCAATCAATGCATACCGAATTACGATAATCCAAATACGAAGATCCTCAAGCATAGGTAAATGCATCTAGAGGGATGCCCTTGCTTCAGACCACCTTTCATGGGCATATGACGCAATCAATGCACTCAACGAGATGACATTCGTGATTGACAATTCCTTAGGCGCTTTTTGCGCTTTCTCAAAAGGGGAGGGAGAGATGAGAAGAGAGAGAGAGAGGAGAGAAGAGAGAGAGAGAGAGAGAGAGAGAGGTTCCGACCTCGCCTCTTTGTTACTCATCTGCTTCGATCACGTAGCCTCATGTGGACTTGGGAGTGGACATGGGATGCATTGATTGCAAGATATGTCCAACAATAGGCTCAAGAAGCTCTGGGCTGGTTTCTACTACAAAGGGGACTCGCAAGAGTGCATTGATTGTAGGATATGTCCAACAACAGGGCCAAGAATCTTTGGGTTGTTTTCAGTAGATGAAGAGTGAGGGTATCTCTCCAATTGCATTGAGAGAGAGAGAGAGGCACACACCCTAACCACTTCGCTATGCGTGTGCGTTTTGAAGCATGGGGGCCCTAATTTACTTAAAGCATGTATGCAAAGCGAGGACAACCAACTTTCAGTGCCGCCACCCAAATCTACGGCCCACAATCCTTTGGCCGTAGTTCACAGGTTTCCAGAAGCAACTAGGATCTTTGTCTCTGGCCACTGTTTGATAAGAGAGAGAGAGAGAGAGAGAGAGAGAGAGAGAGAGAGAGAGAGGAGAGAGAGAGAGAGAGAGAGAAGGCTATAAAGCCAGTACCATCTTTTGACGCTACTCCTTTCAACCAAAGCCATCATTCCAACACGTTAAAATTTTGCACACACATACTCACAAGAGCAATTGCTACAGGAGGCTGCGACTTCTTTCTAGCTAGTATTGCAGTAAGATAGGAAGATGACAAGCATTTGTTGGAACAGATAACCCTTCTCTTTCCATGCTTTTCTTCTATGCTCCAAAATCGCTCGCATTTATTCTACACTTAAGAAACTTATTAGGAGGTTAATTAGTAGCTGATTAATGCCCCTAACCACGCTTTGAGCAGGTTGAGCCGCTTCTACTCGCATATGAGGTCATATAAGAGAAAGCAATGGAGACAAAAATTTTAAGTACTTGCTCGCGCAGAGCTTTAATGGAACCATCAAACGCGGATCCTATTACCTTCGACTCATCCTCTGATCTATAGTGTTGGGAGTGGCAACGGGCCCATCTATGGTGTTGGAAGTGGAAACGCTCAGCTAGCTGTTGTACTGGCACCTCATACCTGTTCACATGAAAGGAAAGAGCCACGAAGAAAATCTTACCTTGTCGACATGGGGGAGCATTCTTCAGTAGCATAGACTCTGTCAGCCAAGCTCCTCCCTATTCATTCCAGCAATATGAGGTTGACAATGTCACTGTTTGCCCCATTGGCATATTGGAATCAACCTTCTTTTGCAGTGAAGCCTCTGTGCCTTCCCCGCGTAGCGATCATAGCAGCTTTGTGTGCAGCAAGACCCAGTGGCTAGTTGAACAGTATGTCCAGCTTCAACTACCTTACGCAGCTCGTTTCTGCAAGCGCAACTAGTTATGGCCAAAATTATGCCGCTCCAAGTATAGCTCATGCAAATTCAACAACCGTGTGCCCTAGGTCATTCTTCAATGTTCATGGAAGTGATATGCAGCAGGTCGCATGCCTAATTCTCAAGATTCACACCAATTCTTTTCCGCGCAGTATGTCTGTGTAGCAGCAAGCCAAAATGAACCCGAAAGGAGTATCGGAGACCTTTCAAACCCTGGTTATATTTCGTAGATCATGAAGCTGGAGAGTACTTCGGATGCTTGCCGACGTGATGAGCACTCTCAAAGATCATATATTTCGTGCAATCAACTCTACTAGTGCTCTTGAAGCAGAAAATATCATATTTTGATTGATGATCAATTGGCTTGATCTGTATCCAAATCACCAAAGCTCATTGCCTTTGCTAGCCCGTTCAACACATTTCTTTGTTGATGCTATAAGGCTGTTTGTGATGCAAAGAGGCGAAAAAATGGAAAGAGTAAACGTCAAATTGGACAAGGGCGAAAAGATTATCAGGATCAATCACACCGAACCTTATGATGGATGTTATCCTGAAGTAATTAAGCCAGTGTCTTCAGTGCTAGCTGGTTGCACTTTTAGCAAAGCTTCACTTTTGTAAATGAGCGAAGCTCATTAGTTCTTGCATGACCCATAAGGGGAGTTCCCACTACAACTATTTACAGAGCCATAGTGGCTTATTGAAATGATGTTCTAAGATACTGCGCAAATATAACATGGCCAAGAGTAATTGCCGTCGCCTCTTCATCAACTCCCCGCATTCCACTCTACAAAATCATCATCAACTCAATTAGTAAAATAAATAGACAACGCATAATTAACCATTACGCCAGCTATCCCAATTATGTTGAGCATGTTAACCTGTCGCGCTTTTTGTGCTAGTTAGCAGTTTCAAGTTAGCACATCCTCGAAAAGTTGGGCGTCCGGTAAATTTTTTACAAATAATATCAAAATTTGTCAGAGGTTGTACATTTGGATTCTTTGTTTCAAGTGCTTTCTATTGATATATCATATGTCATAGATCTTGGAGATGTAGCTCAAGTTATTGTACTAGTTAGCATATGTCAAACTTGTGCTAGTTAGCATTTTTCGGGACATGAAAAAACATGATAGGTTAACATGCTTTCACCAGCTAACCACTACAACAGGAGGGTGCCCAGTCTCGTAACAGTACAGCTCTTTTGATAGTCTATCTGAAAATTTGATAGAAGCATTTCAGAACGATCTGCAGAGAAAGAAAAAACATCTCTTGTGACCAATTCAACACAGAATATGGTGTCTGCAGGAGTTGGTTAATGTGTAGCTGCAAGGAGATACAAAAACATTGCAACGGAAGTCAAGTAGTCAATCATGCAGGTGTCTACGCTGCCCTCAAAAAATATATACAAAGAACAGAAGCGGAAGCTAATTCTTTATTCCACACAAAGAGATTTGATGTTGGAGAAGCTGAGAACACGGACTGAGGAGTAATGGCATTTTTGGAGATAGGCATACCAATATGTGAGTATCTATTAGCCTCCAACAGCGGCTCACTCATGCTGGGTGGGGATAGCAAAAACCTTACAGACAATATGTAAAGAGATTTTTTTGCTAAACCACATGCAAGCGGCAGCCAATGCGGATGCAGTTGAGAATAGCAACAACAGTATACTGTAGCATTTCTCTTCGGCAGTTGCAAATGAGGCAGGGAATGCTTATGGTGTGGATTTGAAAACATAGAGGTTACTACTTCAGAGCTCCCTTCTTGCCAATCACCACGATTTGGTGGCATATCCTATGAGCAAAGGTCCATGTATGCAGCAGCTATCGGATCAAGTTCAGATGGCTGCAGATGGAAGGCATCAATTTGGTATTGTAGCCACACACAACCCTCATTTTCCCTTCAAGGAAATCTATTGATCTAGGGCGAGCAGTGAAAATCTATTCACATCTTCTCAAAGGTCCTTTGTGCAG
Organism: Adiantum capillus-veneris; assembly: GCF_014529385.1. Taxonomy (NCBI): domain Eukaryota; kingdom Viridiplantae; phylum Streptophyta; class Polypodiopsida; order Polypodiales; family Pteridaceae; genus Adiantum; species Adiantum capillus-veneris. Next base: position 107,560,534 of record NC_140941.1, read on the forward strand.
CAAGCGGCCGAGGTAAAAACTCCATATAGCAGCCATAGTATGCCAAACACGCCGAGTGCCAACAACGAATTAACATTCCACAGCGCAGGACATATTGTTGTTAATATATTGTCTAAGTGGAGAGCCAATTTCAGCGTTAAGAGGATTGTACAGAGTTTGTCTACTGTTGAACGCATTTTGCAACCTCAAGATTCAAAAATTATTTTATTTAGTTAAACACTCAATATATCATATATGTTGGGAGCCCAGCGCCCTCTTCTGCAAATACATTCCTCATGATGGTGCATCTTATCACGGTTTTCTTGTAGAGATGAGTCAGATTTCTTTGCATATCTTACTGGCTTAGCATATAAGGGTGTGGTCACACGAGAGCTGATGGTACCTGTAGCACTGACAGCTGGAGGTTGCAGGGCAGTGACTCGCCGGTGACCCGATAGAATTTGATGATACCTAAGCGTAGACATAAAGTTGGATGTTGTTGCATGCCCTACGTGCGCGAGCGTGCTATGGAATCTGCACTCTAGCGCTTCGAGGAAAAGCTGGAGTAACTCTGCTTGGCAGTCGCGCATTAAAATCATTCTTGTTCACGTTTTGCAACTATGCCAAAGTCGGCATAGTTGTCCATGGCATACATAGTTGTACTAAGCAGACTTAGTTATTTGCATGCGACGAGAAACAAGGCTTAGTAACTAGTGCAAAAAACTGGAAACTAAGAGGACGCTCAATGCAGAAAACAAATCCATTGCTCTTGAAAGAGAGATCATTGTCAAAGGCATCAATAGACCTTTTATAGTTGTTGCTGATGATCTTGAGTATACCGTCTCTATGGCCACAAAAACACACTCATTATACCCTCATCTTCGGGTGGTGTTGAAGAGAATTGCTACTTGATTGAGACCCCGATTCAAACCCCTTGGAAATAACATACATCAAACCGACTGACAAATTCGGCATCATGTTGCCTTGAACCGCATGTTGATGTATTGAGAAGTATAACATGGGGCATTTACAAGTTTTCGTTTGTCATAGCTTGCCACAATCCCTAGTAGGCAGCTAAATGCAAGGTAGTATGGGCTTCATAATTGCTAAATATGACAACGTCTCCATCACTTTTTGGCTCTGTTTTGAAGTTGAATGATATTGAGTGGAACGCCACCCGTACTAATGCCCATGAGCGTCACGTAATAGTAGTTCGCCAGATATGAGCGGATTGAATATGGTGCCTTCCGCTATAGGGATGCCAACCTCAAGATACCCATTATCATGTGCAGTTAGGAAGCACGATTCATAACGCGAGTTAGTCAACAAAGGGACAAGAAGACAGAATTGATGAGCTAAGCAGAGAGAGAGAGAGAGAGAGAGAGAGAGAGAGAGAAGGTAATACTAATCAGAGGACATAAAACATAAATTTACATATGCGTGTTTTGTGTATGGCAGGGAGGACACATGTATTCACAACACTGCATGTTCCAAATGCACAAGCGCAATCCTAGCTCGACAACACTGTAAGGTCCGTTATTTGCATCCAATTCCCCATGCGCATGCGTTTTCTAGGCGCAACACATAAACGCTACGGGGTAGGGCACGGCTTCCGTTTCTTATAGTTTTCTGGAGAGACCACGATGCCAGCTCTCCACCATACTTTTGTATGGCACCTCTGTATGAGATGCACTATATACTTTGCACTTTCAGTCCGTGGCGTTTCATTGCAAGACAATATGTGAAACTATTCACATTGCTTTTTTGTAGCTTGACTCAAATATCGGCTTGTAGATTGGACAATTGAAAAGCAGCAGTACAACATTGCAGGTCAGTAAAGCACCTCATTCTCGTTTTCAAAACTATACACTCGATGTCGATCAACATCTATATATGTTAGTTACACACACAACTCTTTGCATATGGTTGCTAGCCAATGCATGTGATGTATTACAGTAGTGAATACACTAGTAATGAATGCATATGGTGTATCACTAATAATTGATGCACTTAACTTTCTTAAACGTTATAGCATTCTTTAAATGTATATGCACGGCCGTGGGTGCCAAATTATTAATGCTCTTGTTCTTTTCAGTGCTAGATTCTAAATGTCAATTTGTATATGTCCTATTAGATGCTGTATAGCAAGGCGCACCAAGCAAGACTAGTTATGAATCCGTGAGCATCCTCTGCTCAGTGCTCACCGATTCTAAATTTAGGAGAGTGCAGACGCGGTTTAGAAGGTTTATGCCCACGCAGAAACTCGACGACGCAGGGCCAATCGGCGGCCCGCTGCACGCATGCATGCCAATTGCTCACTACTCCTTGTCGATTCTATAAATACCGCACCTCCTGCCACCATTTCTCTCAGCCCGCACTCTCCAGCTTGCACTAGCCTACGCCAAGCATGGCCTACAAAATGATGATCGTGGTTTTGGCGCTGCTGGCCCTGCTGGCAGTAAGCAGTACTGCTGCCGACAGTCGCGAAAGCGAGTGGCGTATGCGCCTCCAGGCTTGTGACGACTTCATGGAGCAGCGCGGTGGGCAGCAACGTGAACGCACCAGTCAACCCAGCCAGCGATGCTGCCAGAATTTGCAGCGCATCTCCTCCGAGGATCGATGCCGTGCTCTACAACAGGTTTATGGTGGCCGGGGCCGCCACATGTATCCCGACTCCGGCCGTGAGTCACCGTACGAAAGCCAGCAGGAGCGCACGACCAGAATGGCATCTCGTCTTCTTCAACAATGCGATCTGCGTCCTCGAGAGTGCAGAACTCGAGATGCAGGTACAGCTATTAGTATTTGTGTCTTTCTTTGATCCACTATTGCATGTCATTTTTTGCCCTACTAACATGATTTTCTTTTGCCTTAATGCAGAGACCTGGCTTTGGTGGTGAGCTGATGAGAACTGCCAAGTAAACTAGGCACCAAAGTTTTCCACTTCAGTTTTTAATATACATAAAACATGTACATACCGGTCGAGATTGTCAGATACCGATCGGTATCTGAACAAGTCTATGCAAAAGTAGCTGGAATAAATTGACTTTTGCCTGCTAGTCAGGCCACTTGAAAGGCAAATCACCTTTGATCTCTCTCTTTCTCTCTCTCTCCTCTCTCTCTCTCTCAGTTTATAAAGCGTTTTGAGGTTCTTGTTGGTGGGAAGCAGCGACATGCAGACAATTTACTGGTAATAAGCAATTTTTGTTTAAAGCCTGGACATTGCCCCTGCTTGCCCATAACCTTTGATCAATCATGCTCAAGATGAGGTTGGACATTTCTACTTCTGAGGTATCATCTAGTTTTTGTTTTTGTTTTTGCCTGAAGAATGCCTGGTATATTATGTTGCCTTCAAATTGGCGGGTACCCTTACTTTTACTGAAGAATTCCCTTAAATCTGAACAGTGGATCAAAATTGAATATATGAACTTTTAACGAACGGTTTCAACCGATGTACATATAAACTGGTTAATTCACCTTGTTGGTTCCTCTCATGTAAATATCATAATCATATTTAAAGAATAAGATCTCGCTGCAGATATACATGTTACAATGTCTATCCCTTTCATGCATTTGCTGAGCTTATTTTGTGCACACAAGGTGAGGAATTGGATGGCAATTTTGTCTATATCGTTGCACCAATGGATGTGACAAAACCATGGCGACCTTTGAACTGGAAGTATCCATGTCTCCTCCACCGTAACTTGGTCATGTACTTCCGCTTCCTTTCATCTTTCTCCTCTCTTCAATGCTTTTTCAAGAAGCTTCATGTTCAGGTTTTAAACAGCTTGTTTCTATCCCACATTGCCAAGGTTTTCTCTTCTCGAACAAAGCTTCTTCTCGCCTCATCTCTAGGGCCTCATACGAATTACAGAATTGGATGTATCATACCCATTCCACCGATCGCGGTTTCCATTTGAGTACCAACTCAAAAAAGCTTCCATCTATTCATCTGCTTGTTTTGACCATTTTGTGCCCTGCGAGCGTGGCCGTTCGTGCAAGACTATCATGAATCATGGCTCCACGGTTGACACAAGCGCCCTGTCTGTATTTTTCAGCTTGTTGGACCTTCGCACTGCGGTCATACCAACCTTTGGAGGCATTCGGGCCCTGTCTGTATTTTTCAGCTTGTTGGACCTTCGCACTGCGGTCATACCAACCTATGGAGGCATTCGGGTTCGATTTCCGTTTGCGCTGATTCTCAAGACTGGGTCTGTCTGCCTTAGGATACCAAGGTGCAGAGGACATGAATTGGAGAATGTGAGGGTTGATCTCCTTTCCATCCTCGTCGAGCTCCAGCAGGAGCAAGCCCCGCCTTGCGAGCATATCGGTCTCTGGACCTAAATCCCACGGCTGCTGTCGCCATGGCTGAGGGCTCCTGAAGAATGGAAAAGATCAGCAGTGCTCGAAATCACGTCCTCGCTGCTTTTTGAAAAGCCAGCTTATTAACCATGGCTCGCCAAAACCGAGCTCGACTTTAGCCAGCATTTTGTAAGTTTAAAATACACTAAACCCTGTTTTTCCTATAGGTATAGTTCCTTGGCTTCTTGTGTGAAATTAAGCCAAGCAAGGATACTCCATAGCAAGAAATCCTTCCTCTCTAATTCGCCCCACCTAGAACCATCTGCCACAATGAAGTGCTTTCGATTAAGAGCTTGCGCTTCAAAGTCGAAGAGACTCCCTAGATGAAGAAACGAGAGGAAGCGCGTGGTGGAGGAGAGGCAAGACATAGGAAAGAGAGGGGGTTGTGTTACAATTGGCATTAGAGAAGTGAGGAGGGGTCCTCCGTTCATAAGCATAAGCCAATCCCTTTGATCATTAAGGGTGGATAAAGAATTTATTAGTGTTTTGGAACCTCTCTAGATAGCTAACAGGAATCTTCTCCCTATTCTATGGCAACATTCCCCAAAACCACATGTTTTGGTTGTCAAGAGAGAGTGATTGAAAATTTACAACCTTTGAGAAAAAAAGGCAAACCTCTTTCAAGAAAAATGGAAGTAGTGAGAGAGAGAGACAGAGAGAGAGACCATTGAATACTAATATGAAGTTATATATCAATGATGGAGGTAAAAGAGATTGAGCGGAATCCTCCCTCTTCCTTCGGTCTATGTATGTCCTTGCCAAAAGCGTGGAGAATAATTAAGACAAATGATCCCTTCCTAAGTGATTTTGAAGAACTGGTGGGTGTTGAACATGGCGACACCCCAACATCCACTCAATAGGCTATTATGGTGGGTCTCAAAAGAGTGTGTTCTCCCTCTTAGATAGCATTGAATGCTCTACATTTCCAAACATAGTTTTCTCACTTTCTATCTCCTCTTGATGAAGTTGCAACTAGTGTCTAAAGCTAACTATTGGTCACTTTGGTAGTGTATGGGACATACATATTCATGAATCTTAGTCTCTGCATGGATGAATCCTAGTTTTTGCATAAATACCATTGAGTTTCTCATAAGCTAGTTGATGTAGTAGGGCATCCTCGATGGTTGCAACTCATTGGGTATGGTCCATGTCTTCTATAAATAGCATTGGCATAATTCTGATCACAAGTCTTGATTCCTCTTCCTCTAGGAGAGGTGGATGTGCTTGGGGTTGGGGGGGGGGGGGGGGATCATATAGAAATTCACATTCACATGTGTAGCAAATTCCAAGTAGGCAATATCATGTGACCCATTCTATATATTTTATCTATGAATCCATGAGGGCAAAGTCTTGGTGCCAAGAATTGTGAATCCATCTATAAGGTAGTAGTGACCAGGTGTCAAACAACCCATTTGTGATATCTCTTTAGCATGGAAAAAGCTACGCATCCTCGTGGTTTTGCCATAAGCTTGCAAAAGAATTTGTCTTTGGCTGCATAAGCATGGTGAAATACCATGATTCCCCATCCCCATGTGTCATTTGTGAGGACCATCCCACAAACATATATATGACTATATATATGAAGCATATTCTCTTGAATCAAACCTCCACCACCTTCACATGTGTAGAAAATTCCAAGTAGGCAATGCTGTGTGAAGCATTCTATATAGTTTATCTATGAATCTATGAGGGAAAAGTCTTTGTGCCCAGATTGTGACTCCATATATCAAGGCAGTAGTGACAATGTGTCAAAACTACCCATTTGTGTTATCTCTATAGCATGGCAAAAGCTACGTACCATTATGTTTTTGCCATAGGCTCGCAAAAGAATTTGTCTTTGGCTACGTAAGCATGGTGAAGCAACCATAAGATACAAAATCAAATGCTAGACCTCTTGTTTCTGTGTGCTCAACTCAACCATGTGAGCTAACATCAAGGACTAAGGGGGTCGTTAGTTTGTAGTAAACTAGTCTGAAATCCAAGTACTCAGAGAGAGAGAGAGAGAGAGAGAGAGAGAGAGAGAGAGAGAGAGAGGAGGAGGAGGAGGAGGAGAATAGGGTTTTTAACATTGTAGGAACTACCTCAAGAGACCACATACATCTATCCGATGAGTCTTGAGCTCAAGAACCACGTGTGTGTGTGTGTGTGTGTGTGTGTGTGTGTGTGTGTGTGTGTGTGTGTGTGTGTGTGTGTGTGTGTGTGTGTGTGTGTGTGTGTGTGTGTGTGTGTGTGTGTGTGTGTGTGTGTGTGTGTGAGAGAGAGAGAGAGAGAGAGAGAGCTATATAATTGTCTATAAAATTCCTAGTTGGCTTTGAAAAACCTAATTGTAAAATTACTGTGTTTAGGCAACACCCTGTTTTTCCTATGGGTTCCATGGCTTCTTGTGTGATTGTCTTTGGCAGCATAAGCATGGTGAAATACCATGATTCCCCATCCCCCATGTGTCATTTGTGAGGACCATCCCACAAACATATCTATGACTATATATATGAAGCATATTCTCTTGAATCAAACCTCCACCACCTTCACATGTGTAGAAAATTCCAAGTAGGCAATGCCGTGTGAAGCATTCTATATGGTTGATCTATGAATCCATGAGGGAAAAGTATTTGTGCCCAGATTGTGACTCCATATATCAAGGCAGTAGTGAAAATGTGTCAAAACTACCCATTTGTGTTATCTCTATAGCATGGCAAAAGCTACGTACCATTATGTTTTTGCCATAAGCTCGGAAAAGAATTTGTCTTTGGCTACATAAGCATGATGAAGCAACCATAAGATACAAAAAAATGCTAGACCTCTTGTTCCTGTGTGCTCAACTCTCCCATGTGAGCTAACATCAAGGACTAAGGGGGTCATTAGTTTGTAGTAAACTAGTGTGAAAGCCAAGTACTCAGAGAGAGAGAGAGAGAGAGAGAGGAGAGAGAGAGAGAGAGGAGAGAGAGAGGAGAGGAGGAGGAGGAGGAGAATAGGGTTTTTAACATTGTAGGAACTACCTCAAGAGACCACATACATCTATCCGACGAGTCTTGAGCTCAAGAACCACGTGCGTTGTGTGTGTGTGTGTGTCTATGTGTGTGTGTGTGTGTGTGTGTGTGTGTGTGTGTGTGTGTGTGTGTGTGTGTGTGTGTGTGTGTGTGTGTGCGTGTGTGCATGAGAGAGAGAGAGAGAAAGAGGAGAGAGAGAGAGAGAGCTATATAATTGTCTATGAAATTCCTAGTTGGCTTTGAAAAACCTAATTGTAAAATTACTGTGTTTAGGCAACACCCTGTTTTTCCTATGGGTTTCTTGGCTTCTTGTGTGATTGACAAAAGCCTCTTTCACACCTTGTATCGTGAAATTAAGAGGGGAGTCCAAGCAAGGATACTTCATAGCAAGAAACTTCCTCTCTTTGCCCCACCTAGAACCATCTGCCACAATGAGGTGCTTTCATTAAGAGCTCTGAGCTTCAACTCAAAGAGAGACTCCCTAGATGAAGAAACACGAGAGGAAGCAGGTGGTGGAGGAGAGGCAAGACATAGGAAGAGAGGGGGTTGCTTTACAATTGGCATTAGAGAAGTGAGGTGGGGTCCTCCATTCATAAGCATAAGCCAATCCCTTTGATCATTAGGGTGGATAAAGGATTTATTAGTGTTTTCGAACCTCTTTAGATATCTAACAAGAATCTTCTCCACTAATCTATGGCGACTTTCCCCCAAAACCACATGTTTCCGTTGTCGGAGAAAGTGATGGAAGCGGGGGGGGAAGGAGAGAGAGAGAGAGAGAGAGAGAGAGAGAGAGAGAGAGAGAGAGAGAGAGAGAGAGAGAGAGACCATGCATACTAATATGATACTATACATCAATGATGGAGGTAAAGAGATCAAGGGGAATCCTCCCTCTTCCTTCGTTCTATGTATGTCTACCAAAAGCGTGGAGAATAAGCCATATGATCCCTTCTGATGTGATTTTGAAGAATTGGTGGTAGTTAAACATGGTGACACCTCAAAATCCACTGAATAGGATATTATGGTGGGTCTCATTGAGTGCGTTCTCTCTTAGATAGAATTGAATGCTCTACGTTTCCAAACATAGTTTTCTCATTTTCTATCTCCTCTTGGTGAAGTTGCAACTGGTGTCTAAGCTAACTAATGGTCACTTTGGTATTGTATGGGACATACATATCCATGAATCATAGCCTTTGCATGGATGAATCCTAGTCTTTGCATAAATACCATTGAGTTTGTCATAAGCTAGTTGATGTAGTAGGGCATCCTCGATGGTTGCAACTCGTTGGGTATGGTCCATGTCTCGTATATATAGCATTGGCATAATTCTGATCGCAAGTCTTGATTCCTCTTCCTCTAGCAGAGGTGGATGTGGGGGGTGTGTGAATCATATGGAAAAAAGAACAAGCACTTGTTTAGATGAATTTGACTAAGACACTATGCCATCAATGATAATACCATGATTCCCCATCCCCTAGGTGTCATCTGTGAGAACCATCCATAGACATATGTGTGACTATATGTAAAGCATATTCTCTTGAATCCAACCTCCACCACCTTCACATGTGTAGAAAATTCCAAGTAGGCAATGTCATGTAAAGAATTCTATATATTTTATCTATGAATCCATGAGGGCAAAGTCTTGATGCTCCATCTATAAGGCAGTAGTGACAAGGTGTCAAACAACCCATTTGTGTTCTCTCTAGATAGCATGGAAAAAGCTACGTATCCTCATGTTTTTGCCATAAGCTTTCAAAATAATTTTTCATTGGCTACATAAGCATGGTGAAATACCATGATTCCCCATCCCCTAGGTGTCATCTCTGAGGACCATCCATAGGCATATGTTTGACTCTATATGTGAAGCATATTCTCTTGAATCAAACCTTCACCAGTTTCACATGTGCAGAAAATCCCAAGTAGGCAATGCCATGTGAAGCATTCTATATGGTTTATCTATGAATCCATGAGGGAAAAGTCTCGGTGCCCAGATTGTGGCTCCATATATTAAGGTAGTAGTGACAATGTGTCAAAACTACCCATTTGTGTTATCTCTATAGCATGGGAAAAGCTACGTACCCTCATGTTTTTGCCATAAGCTCGTAAAAGAATTTGTCTTTGGCTACATAAGCATGGTGAAGCAACCATAAGATACGAAGTCAAATGCTAGACCTCTTATGCAATAGGCAACTTTTGCTTCTTTTGGACAAGCACATCATGCATATGGTTCTTCTAAAGCTAAAAATTAGTGCCATCAAACTTCTTTATGTCATAAATGTCATGGTCTTTGCTAGTAGACATGGTGACAAAACTACCAAAAGATTTGGGAAAATTTGACAGAGTCTCCTTTGTATTTGGGACTATGTCAACCAAAATACGAGACAAAATGACCAAGTATGTCACTTACAAAGCATAAAAGAGGGCAATGCCTCTCAAAAGCACACACCAACTAAGGCGCATAAACTGTCAAACGCCAACTCGCCTTCAAAAGCACCTATACCACTTTATACATGTCCTATGGCGAGGCCTTGTAAGGGATACTCCAGCTATTTGTATCACCGAAGGTGTCTCCCCTTTGAGAATACCCCAGCTCAATGAAAACCCCATGCTATTGACCCTCAACAATGTAGGTTATGCAACAAAACGTATAGCCAAGTCCCAAAATCCATACCAAGTCTCATAAATGATCAGGATTGTTGTACTAGCCAAAAGATGGGTCCACAAAAGCATACAATGGTAGTATCCACAAAGACGTACAAGTCTGTCACAACGCTCAAACAAACGTCAAAGAAATATCCATGCGGGGGAGTCAAGAGAGCTCAAACACTGTCAAAAGTGCCAACATATGCATGTACGCCTAAAAAACTCCTCCCACTAGAACCAGAATATCGCAAGCACTGAAATCTGTAGCCTGTGAGTCGATGATGATGCCATAACCTAAATCAAAATTGACATCGAGAAACACAGAAAGGAAGCTAATCAAGCCACTCTATGTACCTGTACATGTACTTGTACATGTATCTATACCTGTAGTCGAGGAAGACAATGCCGTCAAACTCCCACTCTATGTGTGTGTATGAGGCCACTTCGAAAGGGGCTACACACTCCCAAATGATCCATGGGCTCTTGTAGATGGAAGAGACTGCAAAAATGGTACATCTAATGGCTATGGAAGTTTGCAGCACAAAATACCAAAAGAGAGCTGAAAAATGCAGCTCCTAAACCATAGCTCAAATGAGGTTTCTGATGGCACTAATGGCTCCGAGAGGGGGTTAAAAACAGGACACTTGCTGGAAACGCTCTCGAAATGTTGAATTTGCCAATGCCGAAGTCGAAACCCTGTTTGCATCCTTGAAAGTGCGCACGCGTGTGCAGAAGCGATTTTGAGAATGAAATAGCTCTGATACCAGATGAAGGAGAGGAGTCGAGAACACAATGGAAGAGGAATATAAATATACACACACGCATGCACACACGCAGATACACACACACACACCCCACCATAGCCACACACACAGATTGGATGGGGAGCCGACACACACTATGTGCCCCCTTTCTTTCTTCTCTATCTTATGCACTAAGGCACAATACACACTCTACTTTGTGTTAGTGGCTCACACAAGTGTATAGTTGTACACTTAGGGTTAGTAGTAGTTAGTGATGGGCGGTCGTCCACATGGCGATTAAACTTAACATTAGGAAGAGGATGGGGTGTAGGAGGGCCTCTTTATTTTCCATGAGCTTATAGAGGTGATTAACATTTTGACGAGTAGGTGTATGCCATGTGTGCAAGAATGGTGGGTGTTTAAGAGATGTGTTAAGAGTGGTCAAAGGATGCACTTTCCCCCCCAAAAAGAAGGTGGACAATTTTATGATTTTTGGCCTTCCATAACTCCCACATATGATCTCCAATTTGAGCGGAGATCATAGATCTGCAATCTACACGTTGAGCTCTTTCCATAGATATGCTACATGATATGGTTTTACCCACTAGATTTTAAATTCCATTTTGGGGGGAAACTTTGAATTCAAATAAACTAGCCATTTTGCCTATTTTAATTCAAAATATGTCCTTTGATTACTTTCTTACTTTGATTACTTTTAATTCAAATAAAGAGGCCCTCCTAGATCCCATTCTCTTCCTAATGACAGGACCATACTTACAGAGATATAAACCAAACCCCAGTAGAAGACTTTCGTGTAACTATTGACTCTGGAACACAACTTCCTGCTTGGTTGGTGAAGAGCGCGCATATTTGAATGTGTCGAGCATCAGAATGTGAAATCTCAAGAAAGAGGATTGCATTCTAGAGAGATCAACAGAGGATGAATCTTACATTCGAGAACCATTCCTAGTAGAAGATTTGTTTGAATCCTTTGGATGGGAGAAAATACTGGCTACTCTTAGATGTGTGCGTAAACAAAATAACGACTACAAAATTTTGTGAGGAGCATGGCTATGACACAAATCCCTGCTTTACAATAAAGGTATTGAAGGAAGCTAATGAAACTTGTGCGTGTGAAAGTAGAATAGGCAAAACAAACCACTTTGTCACAAAGCATGGTGCAAACTCACAGACAAAGGAAGAGAAGCAATCGCGAGATTATGTCATCATTGACATACCCAAAGAATCAACAAAAGATGTTTCAAAGAATCCAACTCCAAAAAAAGCGGAATAAAAGTAGATGAAGAAGCAATTCCTCCAATTACCACATCAAATCTTCGACAAAATCAAGAATAAAAGAAGAACAAGGATCACACAGAAGATCAATTGTCTCCAATAGCAATCAAATTCAGCATATGCAAAAAAACAGGACTTAAGATCACATGTTCAACTATGATAAATCTAGATGCAACAAAGAATCTAATTTCTTATGGCACATTGATAATGATGGGAAAGCCAATCATCAAGCTAGAAGAAATGGTGTACATACATCCAAAAACACCAATTTCTAGCTTTGGAGTGGCAGAAGATGTACTCAAGTTGAGTATTGGGGAGTTCACGGATACATTCTATATAACCAATTCCCATCATATCAAAGAGAGTTTGATCTTGACAAACAATTGGATGAGCATCTTATTTTGACAACCACAACAAGCTAACAACAACACCAAAAGTCACAAATGCATCTCAAACCCAGGCAGTAAAGAAATGACTCGCTAAAGTACTAATCAAAAGCAAATCAACCTTGCAAGACAACTTTATCTTCTATGAGACTCCACCCAACTTCAAACGTAGCATCTACATCAAGAGCCACACCATCGACAATACAATGGAAACCTAAGCCAAAAGTCTATTAATGAAAGTTTTCATCACAAAAAAGGCTCCAAAAGAATCCAAAGAGAATCAACCAAGTGTTGGTATCCAAAGAGCACATCAAAGTAAAAGACCCAGTTTTGATACATCAAGCATGGGTTCAACTTCAACACCCAAAGGTCATCGGGTGGGTCACATCAAATGATTCAATCATTACTCAGGGATACTTTCAAGGAAACACTAGTGTTTGGGCCAAAAAGCCTACGGTAATATCCTGAACCTACTCACCTCAACCAAAGAGTCCTACAAAGAGCAAGCCGAGATATCAATGGAAGACAAACAACTCAACCAGGAGAAAGAACAATCGCAAAAAGAAATTCTGTAGGTGCCGTTGGCTTGGCAATGGACTCACTTATCTGTGAAACACTGTGCTGAGAGGATGTGTCATCTCCTTGACTCTTTAAGTCCTTTTCTTTGTATGCCTCACAGTTATCCACTAGATAAAGAGCTTCTTTGATCAACTCATTTAGCGTCATCCTCCTTATCATATGCAGATTCTTCTGAAGGCCCGCATGTCTCATTCCTTGGATAAAGATCAACATCAACCGTGCTTGCGTAGGTATTTCCGCTCTCGGACAGAGCTTAACATATCTCTTGAGCCGTAATGATGCTTTGCGTATTGATTCATTCTCTTTCTGTTTGAATCTATGGATTTGCGAGACCGTGTTGTGAGCAATGCCTTTTGGCGAGAATTCTTCAATAAACTCCTCAAAAAGCTCATCTAGGGTCTCAAAATCCCATTTTTCCACCGAGTTGAACCATGTAGCTGCATCATCTTCTAGAGTCAATCCAAATCCCGCAAACTGTGTCGCAAAATCTGAAACTTCCTCTGCTCTAATCACTCTTCTAAAAGCCGTTACGTGATCTCTCGGATCTTTATCTCCGGAGTATTTTCTGTTTACCCATTTCTGGACTTGGGATGGTCTAACTCGTCGATTGTCTACAAGTCTAACCAGAGACTCTCCCAATCCTTCTCTAGTTATCGCTCTTGAAGGGAATCTTGGTGGCTCTCTTCTTGGAATTCCTATAGGAATTCTCGTGTTTGGTGGAGGCATTTGTGGTCCTTCATTGACCAAATATCCACCTCTTTCTAGTACAGTCTGTGGATTTGTGTTTTCGACAAATCTGTATTCTCGTCCATACTTGTCGACAACTATAGATCTCCATTGACAGTCAACTCCATATGTGTAGACATATAAGAGCTTGTAATCCGTTATCTCTTCTAGGTATGGATCTGAGCACCTATAAAGATGACCTCATTGTCGTCAATGTATCTATATGGTCCTTCACTCTATGACCAATCATCCAAACTCTCTCAACAAGATGGATCTTTATCAATTGCAAGTTTAAAAGATGCATTGTGGGAGGATATTCCTCTATAGTCGGGATCTCCAAGCTTGTGTAAGCTGCGTTTGAATCGAGGGTAGACATGATTTCTGGGCTTAAGAGCTTTTGCTTGGTTCAAGTAGACTTAGTCCACTGTGTTCAAGTTCTTTGGTTAGGGAAAAGTCGAAACTATGTCCAAAACCGCAACCGTTTCGTCACAATTCTCGCAAATTGTCGCTTTCAGACACCCCTAACTTGTGGATGTATTTTGAGGCCTCAAACGACGTTTTTTTTCAGGATATCACCAAGTCAAAATGTTTGAACATGATGTCTACAAAACTGCTTTCAGAACACAAACTGGGCACTATGAATTTCTTGTCATGCCCTTTGGTTTGACAAATGCACCAGCTACATTCACACACATGATGAATCGAATTTTCATTGACCATCAAGATTTTGTGATTGTATTTTTTGATGACATTTTGGTATTCAGTAAATCTGAAGAAGACCATAAGCAACATTTAACACGTGTATTTGATCTGCTTGCACAAAATCACTTGTATTTGAATCCTGAAAAGAGTTCATTTTTCCAATCTGAAATTGAATATTTGGGACATATTGTATCGGGTAAAGGAATTCATGTCGATCCAAAGAAAATTGAAGCCATTCAATCCTGGCCTAGACCCAAAAACTTGCATGAGCTACGATCTTTTCTTGGTCTTTGCAGCTATTACAGGAAATTTGTTCGTAATTTTGCTTACAAAGCACATTATTTGACTCTCTTGTTGAAGAAAAACACGCCTTATGAATGGACTGATTTTGCAAGAAAGCTCATTTAATGCACTTAAACATGCTTTGACTAATGCACCTGTATTGCAATTGCCTGATTTTGAACGACCATTCTTTGTGGTAGTCACTGATGCTAGTGGTAAAGGTATCGGTGCAATCCTTATGCAAGATAACCATCCCATTGCTTTCGAAAGTCGTAAATTCAAACCGTCTGAAATAAAGTTCAGTACTTATGATAAAGAATTGACTGTTGTGGTACATGCATTGAAAATCTGGAAACACTATGTAATGGGTACTGACTTGATCATTAAAACTGATCAACAAAGTATAAAATATTTCTTTTTCAGCCTTTAATAGATGATAGACATATTAAGTGGGCCGCTTTTATTCAAAGTTTTCAGCCCAACATTCAATACCAGCCTGGTAAAGAAAACGTTGTAGCTGATGCCTTGAGTAGAAGACCCTCACTTAATCATCTATCAACCATTACGGGAACTTCATTTGAAACTATGCCTGACACTTATGCACATGACGATGACTTCAAAACGACATGGTTGCACATGCTTGATAATTTTGTACACACATTTCTCGAATACACTATTCAAGAAAACTTCCTTTATTTCAAACAAAAATTGTGTGTAACTAAATCTTTTCGTACATTAATTATTGAAGAATTGCACAAACCACCTTATGCTGGACATAGAGGATTTGCTGCAACTTTTCAAAATTTATGTCATGATTTCTATTGGCCTACTATGAGAATGGATGTTAAACAGTATGTGTCCACTTGTTTGATTTGTCAAAAAATCAAAGCAGCTACAGGTAAGAAATTGGGACTTTTACACCCTCTCCCCATTCCTGAAAGACCTTGGGAACATATTTCAATGGATTTTGTTACTGGTTTCCCACTCACAACGCACAAACATGACATGATATGGACTATTATTGATCGTTTCTCTAAACAAGCGTACTTCGTTCCATGTAAGAAAACACTCACAGCACATCAAGCTGCACTTTTGTTTCTTAAGACTGTTTTCCCACATCATGGTTTGCCTAAAGTGATTATTTCTGATCGAGATTCAAAATTTTGTAGTGTTTTTGGACTACTGTGTTTGAAAATCTTGGCACTACACTTGACTTCACTTCTGCATTTCATCCTGAATCCAATGGTCAAACTGAAGTCACAAATCGCACAATCATTGATTTGCTAAAGGCTTATGTTTCTTCTCAACCTAAGAAATGGGATGATTACATACATATTTTGCAATTTGCATACAACAACACCACTCACACTGCCACGGGTAAGTCTCCATTTGAAATTGTCTACGGTCACTCACTTCCTACTCCTGCTTCACGTCTTTCTAATGTTGTGCCTGCCACTGATGATTTCACTACTGACTTTCATGATATTTATGCAAGTGTGCATTCTGCCATTAAACACTCACAAGAACTTTACACCAAGCATGCTAACAAGCACCGCAAGGCACACCAATTCAAAGAAGGTGATCATGTTTTACTTCGCATCGAAAAACGAAGGATCAAAAGTGTTGATACTAATGTCTTTGTTAAGCTTGCTCCTCGTTTTTATGGACCTTTCAAAATTTCAGTTGTCATTAATGATGTTTCTTTTCGTTTAGAATTACCTGCACATTGGCACATTCACAATGCATTTCACATTAGTCTTTTACGACCATTCAGAGGACCCCTACCTACACACCACATTTACGAAGACCCACCTTCACTTGTAGACCAAGAAGAGCAACTCATCCCTGACAAAATAGTTGACCATGAGACCACCACTACACGCACTGGAATGGTTTATAACCGTTACCTTTTGACTTTCAAGGGCCACCCTAGAGAGGATGCCAAATGGATGCCTGAAAAGTTTTTTCGCAACTTTCCCAACCTTCTCCATACTTTCCATCACTCACGGTCCAGTTGATTTCTCTATTGAGCAACTGAGGACAGTTGCTATCCCTGGTGGGAGGGATGTTACGAGACTGGGCACCCTCCTGTTGTAGTGGTTAACTGCAATTGGGATAGCTGGGCGTAATGGTTAATTATGTGCTGTCTATTTATTTTACTAATTGAGTTGATGATGATTTTGTAGAGTGGAATGCGGGGAGTTGATGAAGAGGCGACGGCAATTATTCTTGGCCATTTTATATTTGCACAGTATCTTAGAACATCATTTCATAAGCCACTATGGCTCTGTAAATAGTTGTAGTGGGAACTCCCCTTATGGGTTATGCAGAACTAATGAGCTTCACTCATTTGCAAAAGTAAAGTGGTTGTAAAAGAGGGGCCTCAGTTTTTGGCACCTTAAACTCAAAGTAATATATTAAATACCAAACTCCACAAGAGAGGTGCCGTGGAGTTTGGGGCTAGATTTAGGCCTTTCTCTTGCAGATTCTCTTCTCTACTCTCTTAAGCTATGGTTATTTTGCTGTGTACTCTCTAATCTAGTCTCCATCTTTACACACTCCTTACAAGCTTGTCTATATCAATTCTTTGTTTACTGTGTGTGTGTGTGTTATAGTCTAGGTGAGTGTGTGTGCTTGGAAATTGGAAGAAGAGGTGGACAGTTTGATGGTGATGGCTTGAAAGCTTATGTTGAGTACTTTAAGCGGTCGATCTCCCCCTCTTCTCCCAACAGTTAAACTAAATGGTTTCTGCAGGCATGCATTTAGTTCATGTTTTGCTCTAAGATCTATAGAGTCGCTCTCAGGCTACGTTTTGATATAAAAACTTTTCCGATCCGATCACCGTTTGTGAAAGTTATGGCCAAAACAGTGAAATGCAGTTTAGAATGGTCAAAATGAGTCCAAATTCCATTTTAAAAGAAGATTTGGGATCTATGTGACACTATGAACAATTCTGTATGGTCAAAAGTACAGTTCGACCCTAAAACTGGCCTAGAGACATCCTACACGTAGGATGTCTATATGCTAAGAATTTAACAAAATTTGGTCTAGAGACTCCCCTTAAGTCCAGCAACACAATGACCGTATGCTCAGAATTTCATTTGGACCTAAAAATGGCCTTGAGACATCCTACACGTAGGATGTCTTTTTGCTCAGAATGACTTGAAATTTTCACCCCAAATTCTCCTTAATGTGCTGATCACAGTGGTGTGCTCATAGGTTTGTTTGGAGTCCTAAATCAAGCTAGAGACATCCTACGCGTAGGATGTATAACTGCTCAGATTTTGTCCAAACTTGATCCCAAGATTCTCCTAGTGCTCAAAAACCCAATGGTATACTCAAAATTGAAATTGGATGCCAATAGGTCAAGATTTAGGCTGCAAGAGCTTCTAGTGCACTCCAAGAGTAGGATGTCTGACAATTATTGTCTTTGCTTGGTAAATAGGCCAAACAAGGTCCAAATTCACTTTTGAAAAAAGATCTGGAATCCTTGAGACACTTAGAACCTCCCTTTATGGCTACAATAGAATTTTGACCACTTTATGACCCAGGAGACATCCTACGCGTAGGATGTCTTTTTGCTCTATTTCAGCTCAAACTTGCACTGTAGCTTCCCCTTGATGTGCTAAACTCACAGCTATTTTGACTTTTTGATTATGACACCTATAGGTTGGTCAAATGATCAAGAATCTGTTCCAAAAGCCTAATGTCTGTTCTAATGAATTCCAAGTCAAATCAACTCCAAATTGGACCAAATTTTCCTAGGAGGCTTATCTAAGGCTATATGACAGCATGGCATGGTTACATGAGAATTTTGGTTTCAGAATTATGCAGTAGACATCCTACGCGTAGGATATCTTTTTGCTCAGAAGGAACCCAAACTTAGACCAAAGATCCCCCTAGTCTTCAGCAACCCACTGGTATGCTTAGATTTGAGTTTGGATCTCAAAAGACCCCAAAACTAGCTATTCTTGCCTTTTTCTGTCAAAAAACGCTAAAGTCTGCTCAATCTTCACTTTCACTGACCCAAATGAGATGAAATTTATCACATGCACTCAATACAACATTTAGATCATGCCTATGGAGTCATCCTATGGTTAAGTCTCAAAATTAGTCCTTGGACACAATTTGGATAGGATGTCTAGCAATTCTCGTCTTTTGGCTTTGATCTGTCAAAGTTTGGTCAAATTTCCACTTTCAAGTGAAAATAGGGTAAATCTTACCTTCTAAACACACTGGTAACCTGAGATTTTCAAAAAAATGTCCAGATCACCCTGTAGACATCCTACGCGTAGGATGTCTACTGCTTATTTTTTCAGACTGAAGTGTCCCTGATGCTTCCTTATGCTCTCAGCAAGTGCAAGTCTGCTTCACAATTGCAAAAACATGCAAAAATCACTCAATTTAAGCCTTTTCTGAAATTTTACGTTTTCTGACTCCGCCTTTCTGCTAGAGAAAAACAACCAAGTCAATATGTTACTAGGGTAAAACCTATCCTTTGAACCCATGGTAACCTCATTTTCCCCAAATTCCCTGCCAAAAGTGCCTTGGACTAGACATCCTATGTGTAGAATGTCTACTGTCTTAAAATGCAATTTTTTTCTGGCAGTAGTATTCCCTATGCTCTGTAGATCTCTCAACAATAATCACAGAAAATTTTAGACTTCAAATCAGCTTCCAAACACAATTTACAGTCTTTCCTACTTAGTGTTTTCCACTTCTCTTATGAGCCTAACAGCAAATAAGACATGCATAAAGTACTCTAGATCAGTTAATCAAGATATCCTACTTACCCTACTCCTACTCATCAATGTGAGATGGTGATTTTGATGTCTTGGTTGCTTCCTAGCCTCACACGGACTCTCAAGTCAACCTACCACCACATCTACCACTCCTACTCCTACTCTCTACACCACAACCTACTCTAATCCACAGATCCTAACTAAACCTATCTAGTCGCAAACCCTCGGCAAGACACACGCTTCCTGGCTATCCACTTGATCGCGGAATATCCTCTTCCGGATCCACTTAAGAAAAACGATTTCTTTAGCCGAAACTAAATCAAGCAACCATCACACGAGTGTTAGTAGGAAACCTACTTAGGTCCTTGTGTCCCCGGCAGCGGCGCCAATGTTGTGGGAGCGACTCACACACCCATGAAGTGCATGCAAACACTACCTAGATCAACATAATGTCAATCGAGGACACAGATGACACGATAGGCACACGGAGGAAATCTTTTAGCTTGTCAGGTTGAGACCATCCTACACATACAACACTCTAGAAGGCCAACTAAACCACAATCAAGAACCTCACTGCTCTCAACTCCACCACCTAGCCACATACACACATACGGAAGGTAACTCACCTAATCATGCTAGATTCGTACGAAACTTAAGGAAGACCATTCCCTCACTAGGATACACCTGGCCCTAAGCTTCTACACTCAAAACCCTCACCCTAAACCCATCTACGGAAAATGCGTAGGATGACAGAGCAGAATTTTGAAAGTGCCCGAAACTAAAATTTATGAGTACCTATGCGTAGCTTATGTCACCAGGATTCTATATACTACTAGCACGCAGAAAACAGACATCGTTTGATACACTTACGGCCACAAATAGCTCGTAGATGCGTCGGCGTGTGCGCTTCGTCTCGCGTGGAATGCTTGGCGTTGTCGCGTAGCTCTCATCGAGCCTACAGCAATGGTGCAGTCGGATCTCCAATGTGTTGAGCGAGCCGGGCGTAGCGAGAGGATAAAGCTCACGCTCACTCTCTTTCTCTCTCACACACAGTAGACGGCAGCGCTAAATTTTTTATTATGATTAAAGTCCCCCCTTTTACAAAATGACCTAGGTGCCCTATATACTAAGGCTACCTTAGGTTTAACCAAATGGGGTTGAAGGGTCAAATGGCTTTGTATTTACAATCTGGAAGTGCCATTGCACCCCGGATTCTGAAACTAGAATAACTACTCATTACAAATGACATTTATAGCCATAATCCGCAGCATTTCATAACTCGCAAAAGATAAGACTTTGGTACGAAACTTGAGTTATGTTGTGTTGTTGACCCACGGTCAACAACCAACCACGTTCAATCATTAAATGAAGAAAATCTTTAGACCCTACCACAAATTCACTGAAGTGTGATGATATCATCATCTACTCCAAGTCCTTGGAGGAACACAAGCAACATCTGCAGGTGATTTTTCAAGCATTGATGGAAACAAGCTTTTTATCAATCAAAAGAAAAGTGAATTTTTCCTTTCAAGATATTCAATACTAAGGTCATATTATCTCTCAAGATGGTATCCGTATGGATCCAACCATCAAATTTGGAGGTAATAAAAGCATGGCCTAATTCAAGGAATCTACTTGAGCTAAGAAGCTTTATTGGTATGTGTGCATACTATAGATGCTTCATAGAAAAATTCTCTCAAATAGTAGGACCATTACATGACTTAAAAAAAAAGAATTTCAAGTACTCATGGACTGCTAAGGATCAAAATTCTTTTGACAAGCTCAAGGAGAAGCTTATCCCCCAACCATTCCAATGTGATGCTTGTGGTGATTGCCTTGGAACAGTCTTGATTCAAGAAGGACATGCCATAACATATGAGAGCCGAAGGCTCAATGACGATGAACGAGTCTTGGACATATATGAAAAAGAGCTTTTAGCTGTTCTATATTCCCTAGACACATGGAAGCACTATCTATTGGGGACTTCATTTATTTTACGAACAGACCACCAAAGTCTCAAGTACTTCCATGCCCTAGACACATAGAAGCACTATCTATTGGGGACTCCATTTATTTTACGAACAGACCACCAAAGTCTCAAGTACTTCATGACGCAAACCAAGCTTTCGACAAAGAACGAGGTGGAAAAATTTTCTTTCGCAATTTTATTTTCATATTGCTCACATTGTTGGTAAGCACAATCAGGTGGCTGATGTACTTTCACGACGAGCAAAAGTTAATGTGGTGTGTATAGCAACTGACAATGATCTATCTTCTATGATAGATGAGTATGCTATTGAGCCTCACTTTAACACTAGAATGGTAACAGGACACTTTTATGTCCTTGGACACTTTTGTCTCCTGTTAAGTGACCATTTTGCTTGAATTATTTGAAGAGTATGAAAATGAATTTCTAGGTGCTATATATCCACAAAGTTGCCTTATGAGCTGAAAAAAATAGCATTTTTTTTTTTAGTATCGATCTCACCATTAACCTTACTCTTGCACAACATTTTTGAGCCTAAACTATGTGAAAAACTGGGTCCTGTTTTTGGCTTTTTTTCAATTTTTGGCAACTATACCACTCTAAACTTCATGTTTGTGAAGTTTACATGGCCAGAGGTTATGCCTTCATAGTTCTCAACATGTTTTGATGCTTGTAGGGAGAGATAAGTGTTAAAATTGAAAGTTATGAACAATTTACAAGAATTGCATAATCCTGTTTTTTGGCCAAAATTAGCCCTTTATGATTTTTTTTGCTGGCTTTCTTGATATCCAAATTCAATTTTGATTGTGTAAGTGTAATGTATAACATAAAGCTAATCTTCCTTGAGTTTTGGGGGACCTAATATGATATATAGCATAGTATATGATGATGGTTGAGTTTTTTTATTGCTGAAGAATACGATACATTTTAGAGTAGCAAGTATAACTTTCTCAATATTGCTAGTTTCTTAGGCCAATTGTATGTATTTTGTAGGTAGTAACCATATCTAATCATAGACTACAAACTTGGCTAGATATTGAGTAGTGTCTATGGGTTTCTAGAGGTCATAATGCTAACCCAGTTTTTTCATGTTTGCTGTATTTAGCATTTTATCATTGCCCCAAGGTTCCAATTGTAAGAGATCCATTATCCTTTTCACATGCTCCATGGCTCCTTTTGAATCCAAATGCCCAAAGGAACTAAGAAAACATGTATATAGTATTTGTATTGAGCGTGACTATAGAAACTTTGATGATAGGTCTACAGAATGGCAAAAATGCAACTTTTTTGTACTTTTTTTTTTTACCAAAAAAAAACTAGTGAGGTAAAAGCAACCATATGTTTTGGTCACCAACCCATTGAAGTTAACGGGGCATTTTATCTCATGTCCTACAAAAATCCCCACTCTTATTTATATGCAATCAACCATAAGAAATTGCTGTTCTGGGCAAAATGCACTAGTCCATCAACTTTGGAGGCTTGTAGTGACCAAGGGATGAGAAAAATTACAAGTTCTCATTTTTTTCATATGTAGTAGTTATTGAACTATAAGCTCATGAAAGGATTTTTCAAAATGAGTGGATCTACTATGGGTTTTGGGAATTTTTTTCCAAAACCCTGAAAGGACACTTTTATGTCCTGTTAGGTTACCATTCTAGTGTTAAAGACAAATATGTCAGCCCTTTCATTTGGGAAGAAAGAAGAACCATTCACCTTACAGGATGGTTATCTTCTTCATGGCAATAGGCTATGCGTTACCCTCTCCCTTCGTGAGAAATTTATGTATGAATCCCATGCTCCTCCCTATGCAGGGCATAGAGGCATTCAACCTACTCTTCGAGGAGTAGAGACGTACTTCTACTGGCCTACCATGAAAGTGGACATAAAAGAGTATGTTTCAAAATGTGTGGTATGCCAAAAGACTAAGTATGATAAAGGGAAGCAACCTGGATTACTCAAGCCATTGCCAATTCCTAATTCACCATGGGAGAGTATATCCTTGGATTTATCTTTGGATACCCAAGTCTATCCATGGGAATACGAGAATATGGACATTAGTCGATAGGCTTACCAAGCAAGCACATTTTATTTCTGTCAAAAAGACTATTAAGGCACACCAAATGGAAACTCTCTTCATATCACAGATTTTCACCATGGATAGTCTCCCAAGAGGTCCAATGAGCATTCAACAACCCAATGGCTTGCCTGATTCCTATTAGCCACGAGACAAAGGGTCCAATGAGAGTTTAGTTGCTTTAATTAATTACCTAAATCCCTCACAAAAGGGAAAAGGGGGACACATGTCAGAAGGTTATCACTTATGCTCTTGAAATTCCATTGTCTAAGCCTGGAGAGGTCAAATAGGGTGTGAGCATGAGCAAATAGCAAGAGGGGTCGACCAAGAGAGAGAGGGGGACTGATTTTCTCAACGCATTATTGCATACACACTCACACTAGTCCATGTGTGAAGTAAGAAGACTCTCTCTCTCTCTCTCTCTCTCTCTCTCTCTCTCTCTCTCTCTCTCTCTCTCTCTCTCTCTCTCCTTCTTAAGCTTTAATCGAAAGCTTATCACCTACTCCAAGATTGTGAGAAGGGAGGCCTACACCAACAACTCTTGGATTTGTGATGCAAATCCAACCAAGAGCCAAGCTTCAATGCATGCTCCTCTCCTCTACCATGCTAATTACTAAGCTAAGCTAATGATGTTAATATGAGTGAGGATATGTACATCTTTCTCGTAAGACTACTCCTTCTTCCTCTCAATATACTCTCATACCCCGCTAGCTCTCACCATCTTCGAAGGTGTGTGAGGTCTTGGGTCTGAGATCGTGAGGGAATTGATGTTGTGTTTTATAAGTGTTTTGCTTAGTGCTTGAAGTTTCCATCTTCATTGCACTAGCTAGTATTGAAGGATTGTAAAATGTCTCTCTTGATGGGAGAAACCATAATACAAAGCCTTTTGGAGGGGGGACGCGCGGCTCCATGTAGATCCGGTCCTCGACTGTTGTCAATAGCTTAATTTCTCTCTCTTTTGAAGTATTGTTCATGCTATCTAACTAGGTGTTATACGTTTTGTTGCTCTCTCCACCCAAGCACTCTTGTTATTCTCATTAAAAATCTATTCCAATAAAATGCTCACTATGTTCATGCTATTTTCCGCTACACACAAATTACTAGGCCATTAAATGTTACATATGCATTTAGTGGTTAGATTCCTTCAGCTCAATAACGACTTCCTCCATGGGTTGCTATATTCAGCATGAACCAAAAGATCCTCTATTTCATGTGAATCAAACCAACACCCTTTAGGGGTTCAATCTGGCAATCGACAATCTACACCAAGAGAGCCTGTAATAGAAATGGACTATGAGCTTTGAGAATAGTGGAATTCGGAGAATTAGAGTGAGCATTCTTGTGAGACTACTTTGAGAACATAGAGGGTGAATTTAATTAGCGGTAGTAACATAGCTATGATACTTAACTAACTTGGCAAGAAGAATACTTTTTCAAGAGAGAGTTTAGAGAGCTTGAAAATAGTTGAGGACCGGATTTATGTGGAGCCGGTCCCCCCTCCAATAGGCTTTTGTATTATAGATTCTCCCATCAACAATCTTTGTGTTCCTTGTGACTTACGTGAGGGAAGCTTCATGCATCACGAGCATAACATAGAATTTCTAGAAAGCATTAATTATCCCCGATCTCAGCCCCAAGGCCTCAAACACCTTCAAAGGTGAATAGAGCTAGCGGGGAATGAGGGTAGGGAAGAGAAAGAAGAAACATTCATAGGAGAAATAAGTAGTTCCTTGCTTATCTTCACTCTTCTTGCTTAGTATACATAATAGCATAGTAATGAAGATGGAGAAGATGGAAAGATTAAGCATTGGAGCATGGCTCTTGGTTAAATTTGCACTCCATAGCCTAGAGTGTGGGTGTAGGCTCTCAACTTTCCTACAAGCTTGGAGAAGGAGATGGACCTCTTGCACTTTGCATTTCACACAATGTGTGTGTGTGTGTGTGTGTGTGTGTGTGTGTGTGTGAGAGAGAGAGAGAGAGAAGAGAGAGAGAGAGAGAGAGAGAGAGAGTGTGTGGAGAGGGGGGGGGGAGGAGTATACCCCCCAAGGTAGCCCCCTCCTTGCTCTGGTCGACCCTCTCTTCTAGCTCAAGATGGAAACTCCTTGGACCCCTACAAGCCTGGCCAATCACATGCAGAGTGCATATCAAGCAAGCATGCTAGCCTTGGGACAAGTGTCCCCCTTTCCCCTTTGAGAGAGAGGACCTGATAAATGCATAAACAATTTATTAAATTAACTAAATTATCATTGGACCCCTTGGGAGGCCAACCAATAGGCTTTAGGCACACCATGAGGGCAACATGAAGAGGAGCTTCACAAGTGTCCTAGTTGCTTTCTTTATACCAAGCTTGCCTTGTGTGAGGGTGTGTGTGTTCTCTCTCTAGCTCCTACAATGAGGGCTAGTCCCCTCATGAGTAGGGATGTTTTTTGACTTTTGAACACCTTTACCCCTCAAGCACCTTAACTATGAAGCACCTTAGTCAGGTGCAAGCACGACAAGCACCTCAAGCTTGGGTTAGGTTCCCACCTCAAGCACAACCCTAGCTTGCCTAAGGTCAAAGGAATTTTAACACTAACCATTGGAGGTATTTAATGAAGCTAACCCTAAGGTCTTTAAGCTCCATGAGCTAGCCTTGCTCTTTGACAGATCCTCTCTCATTTGGACCCCTTTAACCTTGGCCCTGTGTTGAGATAGATCCATAAGCACATGTCTATATTCTAACCCTTGTTCCTAATTATTCTCCCACATTAAATGATCAATTTAATATGAGAAAATCATTTGGGTTGGTTAGATATTAGAATTTATGACACAACCACACTGCCTCGTTTCTCTCTCGATGCAATTTAGCTTTAAGAAAAAATAAATTGTTGTTTGCTCCCCCATCGTCCATCTTCTCCAACACTCTCACACCCTGGTTTGCCTCCGCCCACATGGCCTCTCGCTTCTTCCCTGTCTGCCTCCTGCTTCGTCCCCGCCTTCTTGCTTCTCGCGACACCTTACTCATCGCATCTGAAAAGATTCGCATGTTCTTTTCTTTTTCCAAAATTCGGCCACACATACTTGAATTATGTTTTAGTAGAGATCCACTATTTGAGATCTCCCTCACATCATTATTTAAATGAGCAAATTCTATATATATATATATATATATTGTTTATAGCAAGGATGCTACTCCATAGGAGAAACTTTTTGAGTCTTATTCGTCATGATTATTTTGTAGTGAAGAAAACTTGTTTATTGCAGACATTTTGCTACTCTAATGGAAACATTTTTGAACCTTAGTCTTCATGATGCTGATGACAACTTGTTAGATGCAAGTTTCTTATTCTTATTTACATTACAAAATTATATATTCAATTCTTCATTTTCAGCCACACAAATGAGTAGGTTTATGCATAGCCTTGGTATTGAAGATTGGATAGGTCCTTGTTTGACATGGTCTAAGGAAAACAAGGTGCAATACACCATACATCGTATTCGCATCTCTTATGGGTCATCCAAACATAGCAATGGTATCCCAGCCATGTACAAACTTGAACTATGCTCCCCTACATAGTTGGGGCAAGTTTTGCAACCTATTAACGATGTCATGATGGAAGCAATGTCTCTACCATGAGTCATAAGAGTATCTTTCATAAGCCATTTAAGATAGAAAAGGTATCCTAGCCATGTGAAAAATATATGTTCCTCTTCATTGGGTAAGTAGGAGGTACCGGCTCGAGAAAAATGTTTAAAAAAAAGAACCTCAATTTATACCTTTGGCAATGAAGAATGAGGCAGTGGCGATGGTGCGCAACAGTTGCTGTGAGGCTACAGGCAGCATACCAAGAAGGTACGAGGTAATTACGAGACTCCAGGGTGCCAGCCTTGGCATAAGGGGAGGAATCTTCCCAATATAAGGGCAAGTTTTGAAATTTGAAAGTAGTATGTCTGGTGAATTTTAAAAGTACTAGTAAAATGGCGCCGCCTTTGGCGACGACATGGCCCCTCATACTCTCAAACCCCTTGCTTCCACTGCCTATCCAGAGAGGGTTTTGGACCACTGGACAAAGTTATGAGATAACAGGATCAGACATGCCTTGGGCTATTTTTATTGGAGCTGCGCAGACGGAGGGAGAGCCTCTTGAGGAGACGAGACAGTAGGAGACACTCACAAAGGGAGATCACTGATTTCTTTTGACTACATATGTGGCATCATTAGGAAGAGAGTGGGGTCTAGGAGGGCCTCTTTATTTGGCAGTTTAGGAAGTCAAACCTTAAGTATTGAGAAAGTAATCAAAGGAAATATTTTGAATTCAAACAGGCAAAACGGCTAGTTTATTTGAATTCAAAGTCCCCCCCAAAATGGAATTTAAAATCTAGCGAGTAAAACCATATCATGTAGCATATCTATGGAAAGAGATCAAAGTGTAGATTGCAAATCTATGATCTCCGCTCAAATTGGAGATCATATGTGGGGCCGAAAATCGTAAAATTGTCCACCTCCTTTCTTGGGGGGAAAGTGCATCCTTTGACCACTCTAACACATCTCTTACACACCCACCATTCTTGCACACATGGCATACACCTACTCGTCAAAATGTTAATCACCTCCATAAGCTCATGGCAAATAAAGAGGCCCTCCAACACCCCATCCTCTTCCTAATGTTCAAATGAGCAGGCATCACAACATACTTTAGAGGAGGTTACAGATCTGCATGTGCAATCGGCTAGAGTAACCTAATAAAGCACATAAGTAATGGTTTTTTCCAAACACTGGCTAACTGCAACATCCATAAGAAGGGGGGGGGGGGGGGGGGGGGGGGGAGGGAGAGAGAGGAGAGAGGAGAGAGAGAGAACTGAGCTATTTGGAAAGTTGGGGGATGGTTGCAGCTGCAAGATCCATTGTACACAATTTTCAAGGCCTTTGTTGCAGACTCCAACCTCAGAACGTCTCTCTCTCTCTCTCTCTCTCTCTCTCTCTCTCTCTCTCTCTCTCTCTCTCTCTCTCTCTCTCTCTCTCTCACCACACACACACACACACACACACACACACACACACACACACACACAGAATCTTGGATGTCCGTGTACAGGTTGTCATCTGTAAATCACCAAGGCCTACACCTCATGAAGAATGCAGCTTCCAATCGTGTCAAAAAGGGCTCTCTCTCTCTCTCTCTCTCTCTCTCTCTCTCTCTCTCTCTCTCTCTCTCTCTCTCTCTCTCTCTCTCTCTCACACACACACACACACACACACACACACACAATCGCAAGTGGTTGTGGCTCTCTGTGGATCTGTCTTGCATGGTCCATATACTGTAGAACCCCGAGGTCCACACCTCACTAAGAGGGAAGCACCCAATCATACAAAGATGTCAACAAACACATTCCCAAAAACAGCATAGGTGATTACATTTGGAGGAACAACTTGCTTCACATCCACTAAAAACAACCCACAACTTCTTGGGCCTTGACCCTCTTGGACATATGTCGCACTCAATGCGTATCGACGGACGATGATCCTAACAGCAAACTCCTCAAGCATAGGTAATTGCATCTAGAGGGATGTCCTTGCTTCGGACCTACTGAAAAAATCCTATTGCTTCCTTGCCCTACCCTTTTTAAAATGGATACAAAGCAAGTGCATGTACGCAAAATGTGATGGACTTGAGAAAGCACAACAAGCTCTTTAGGATTTCTTAGTCAAGAATGTCATCTCCTTGAGTGCATTGAGCGGGTACAAAGCAAGGGAATACCTCTAGATTCGACATCAACGCTTAAGGGAAAATGTTGAGGAGGCTCTAGTTTGGAACGTCATCTGTTGGAGTGCATTAATGTGGTGTGCTTGAGAAAGCACAAAAAGCACTTAAGGTGGTGTCAATTGAGAATATCATCTTCTTGAGTGCATTGATTGCGGCATATGACCATGAAAGGTAGGGCAAGGAAGCAATAGGTTGTTTTCAGCAGGTCCGAAGCAAGGGAATCCCTCTGGGTGCAATTACCTATGCTTGAGGAGCTTGCTGTCCGGATCATTGTCCGCTGATACACATTGACTACTGCATATGTCCAGAGGGGCAAGGCCAAGCAATTGTGGGTTGTTTTAGTGGATGCAAAGCAAGCGTGTTCCTCCAAATGCAATCGCCTATGTTGTTTTTGGTAATGCATTGGTTGACATCAACACTTAAGGGAAAAAGTTTCTTGAGGAGCTTGCAGTCTGGAATGTCATCTCTTCGAGTGCATTGATTGTGGGTTGTGGCATAGTTCCAAGAAGGGCTCCGGGGGAGGAAGTTGTGGGATGTTTCCAAAATGGATACGAAGCAAGTGCATGTACACAAAATGTGTACTTGAGAAAACGCAAAGCTCCTCAAGCAACTTTTTCCCTTAAGTGTAGATGTCCACCAACGCATTCCCAAAAACAACATAGATGATTGCATTTAAGAGATGCCTTTTCTCTACATTTGTTAAAAATAGCCCAGAGTTGACCCTTGCCCTCAAGATGACCCTTGCCTTCAAGATGCAAGCAATCGTAATTGCATGTGAAGAGACACCCTTGCTTCACATCCGCCAAAAACATCCAGACCTTCTTGGACATACCCAAGTTCGGAATATCCGGCAAACGACTTCCTTCCCCTTGCCTTCTTGGAACTATGTCACAATGAATTCACTCAAGAAGTGACGTTTCAGACTCGAAACTCCTCAAGAAACTTTTTCCCTTAAGCGTAGATGTCGACCAACGCATTCCCAAAAACAACAGACATGATTGCATTTGGAGGAACACATTTGCTTCGCATCCACTAAAAACAGCCCACAACTTCTTGGCTTTGACCCTCTTGGACATATGCCGCAATCAATGCGTATCGACGGACGATAATCGAACAGCAAGCTCTTGAATCATAGGTAATTGCATCCATAGAGATGCCCTTGCTTCAGACTTGCTGAAAACAGCCTATTGCTTCCTTGCCCTACCTTTCATGGGCATATGCCACAATCAATGAACTCAAGAAGATGACATTCTTGACTGATAGCTCCTTAAGCACTTTCTGTGCTTTCTCATGAACTTGCTTCGCATCTGTTTTGAAAACAGCCCACAACTTCCTCCCCGTGCCCTTCCTGGAACTATGCCAAGCCCACAATCAATGCACTCCAAGAGATGAGATTCTAGACTGGAAGCTCCTCAAGCAACTTTTTCCCTTCAGCATAGATGTTGACCAACGGAGTCCCAAAAACATCATAGGTGATTGCATTTGGAGGGCTCTGCATCCACTAAAACAGCCCACAACTTCTTGGCCTTGCCCCTCTTGGACACATGCCGCAATCAATGCGTATCGACGGACGATGATCCGGAAAGCAACCTCCTCAAGCATAGGTAATTTCACCCAAAGGGATGCTCTTGCTTTGGACCCGCTGAAAACAGCCTGTTGCTTCCTTGCCCTACCTCTCATAGGCATATGCCGCAATCATCAAGCACTCAAGGAGATGGCAATCTTGACTGACAGCTCCTTGAGTGCTTTTTGCGCTTTCTCATTTACTTTCTTCGCATCCGTTTTGAAAATAGCCCACAACTTCCTCCCTATGTCACAGCCCACAATCAATGTACTCCAACATATGACATTCTAACGAATAGCTCCTCAAGCAACTTTTTCCCTTAAGCGTAGATGTCGGCCAATGCATTCCCAAAAACAACATAGGTGATTGCATTTGGAGGGCCTCACATCCACTAAAACAGCGCACAACTTCTTGTCCTTGCCTCTCTTGGACATATGCTGCAATCAATGCATACCGACTGACGATAATCCAAATACGAAGATCCTCAAGCATAGGTAAATGCATCTAGAGGGATGCCCTTGCTTCAGACCACCTTTCATGGGCATATGCCGCAATCAATGCACTCAACGAGATGACATTCGTGATTGACAATTCCTTAGGCGCTTTTTGCGCTTTCTCAGGGAGAGAGGAGAGAGAGAGAGAGAGAGAGAGAGAGAGAGAGAGAGAGAGAGAGAGAGAGAGAGAGAGAGAGAGAGAGAGGTTCCGACCTCGCCTCTTTGTTACTCATCTGCTTCGATCACGTAGCCTCATGTGGACTTGGGAGGACATGGGATGCATTGATTGCAAGATATGTCCAACAATAGGCTCAAGAAGCTCTGGGCTGGTTTCTACTACAAAGGGGACTCGCAAGAGTGCATTGATTGTAGGATATGTCCAACAACAGGGCCAAGAATCTTTGGGTTGTTTTCAGTAGATGAAGAGTGAGGGTATCTCTCCAATTGCATAGAGAGAGAGAGAGAGGCACACACCCTAACCACTTCGCTATGCGTGTGCGTTTTGAAGCATGGGGGCCCTAATTTACTTAAAGCATGTATGCAAAGCGAGGACAGCCAACTTTCAGTGCCGCCACCCAAATCTACGGCCCACAATCCTTTGGCCGTAGTTCACAGGTTTCCAGAAGCAACTAGGATCTTTGTCTCTGGCCACTGTTTGATAAGAGAGAGAGAGAGAGAGAGAGAGAGGAGAGAGAGAGAGAGAGAGAGAGAGAGAGAGAGAGAGAGAGAGAGAGAAGGCTATAAAGCCAGTACCATCTTTTGACGCTACTCCTTTCAACCAAAGCCATCATTCCAACACGTTAAAATTTTGCACACACATACTCACAAGAGCAATTGCTACAGGAGGCTGCGACTTCTTTCTAGAGCTAGTATTGCAGTAAGATAGGAAGATGACAAGCATTTGTTGGAACAGATAACCCTTCTCTTTCCATGCTTTTCTTCTATGCTCCAAAATCGCTCGCATTTATTCTACACTTAAGAAACTTATTAGGAGGTTAATTAGTAGCTGATTAATGCCCCTAACCACGCTTTGAGCAGGTTGAGCCGCTTCTACTCGCATATGAGGTCATATAAGAGAAAGCAATGGAGACAAAAATTTTAAGTACTTGCTCGCGCAGAGCTTTAATGGAACCATCAAACGCGGATCCTATTACCTTCGACTCATCCTCTGATCTATAGTGTTGGGAGTGGCAACGGGCCCATCTATGGTGTTGGAAGTGGAAACGCTCAGCTAGCTGTTGTACTGGCACCTCATACCTGTTCACATGAAAGCAAAGAGCCACGAAGAAAAGCCTACCTTGTCGACATGGGGAGAGCATTCTTCAGTAGCATAGACTCTGTCGGCCAAGCTCCTCCCTATTCATTCCAGCAATATGAGGTTGACAATGTCACTGTTTGCCCCATTGGCATATTGGAATCGACCTTCTTTTGCAGTGAAGCCTCTGTGCCTTCCCCGCGTAGCGATCATAGCAGCTTTGTGTGCAGCAAGACCCAGTGGCTAGTTGAACAGTATGTCCACTTCAACTACCTTACGCAGCTCGTTTCTGCAAGCGCAACTAGTTATGGCCAAAATTATGCCGCTCCAAGTATAGCTCATGCAAATTCAACAACCGTGTGCCCTAGGTCATTCTTCAATGTTCATGGAAGTGATATGCAGCAGGTCGCATGCCTAATTCTCAAGATTCACACCAATTCTTTTCCGCGCAGTATGTCTGTGTAGCAGCAAGCCAAAATGAACCCGAAAGGAGTATCGGAGACCTTTCAAACCCTGGTTATATTTCGTAGATCATGAAGCTGGAGAGTACTTCGGATGCTTGCCGACGTGATGAGCACTCTCAAAGATCATATATTTCGTGCAATCAACTCATGGTAGAGGTATGTTCTACTAGTGCTCTTGAAGCAGAAAATATCATATTTTGATTGATGATCAATTGGCTTGATCTGTATCCAAATCACCAAAGCTCATTCCCTTTGCTAGCCCGTTCAACACATTTCTTTGTTGATGCTATAAGGCTGTTTGTGATGCAAAGAGGCGAAAAAATGGAAAGAGTAAACGTCAAATTGGACAAGGGTGAAAAGATTATCAGGATCAATCACACCGAACCTTATGATGGATGTTATCCTGAAGTAATTAAGCCAGCGTCTTCAGTGCTCGCTGGTTGCACTTTTAGCAGAGCTTCACTTTTGTAAATGAGTGAAGCTCATTAGTTCTTGCATGACCCATAAGGGGAGTTCCCACTACAACTATTTACAGAGCCATAGTGGCTTATTGAAATGATGTTCTAAGATACTGCGCAAATATAAAATGGCCAAGAGTAATTGCCGTCGCCTCTTCATCAACTCCCCGCATTCCACCCTACAAAATCATCATCAATTCAATTAGTAAAATAAATAGACAGCACATAATTATCCATTATGCCAGCTATCCCAATTATGTTGAGCATGTTAACCTGTCGCGCTTTTTGTGCTAGTTAGCAGTTTCAAGTTAGCACATCCTCGAAAAGTTGGGCGTCCGGTAAATTTTTTACAAATAATATCAAAATTTGTCAGAGGTTGTACATTTGGATTCTTTGTTTCAAGTGCTATCTATTGATATATCATATGTCATAGATCTTGGAGATGTAGCTCAAGTTATTGTACTAGTTAGCATATGTCAAACTTGCGCTAGTTAGCATTTTTCGCGACATGAAAAAACATGCCAGGTTAACATGCTTTCACCAGCTAACCACTACAACAGGAGGGTGCCCAGTCTCGTAACAGTACAGCTCTTTTGATAGTCTATCTGAAAATTTGATACAAGCATTTCAGAACGATCTGCAAACAAAGAAAAACATCTCTTGTGACCAATTCAACACAGAATATGGTGTCTGCAGGAGTTGGTTAATGTGTAGCTGCAAGGAGATACAAAAACATTGCAACGGAAGTCAAGTAGTCAATCATGCAGGTGTCTACGCTGCCCTCAAAAAATATATACAAAGAACAGAAGCGAAAGCTAATTCTTTATTCCACACAAAGAGATTTGATGTTGGAGAAGCTGAGAACACGGACTGAGGAGTAATGGCATTTTTGGAGATAGGCATACCAATATGTGATATCTATTAGCCTCCAACAGCGGCTCACTGCTGGGTGGGGATAGCAAAAACCTTACAGACAATATGTAAAGAGATTTTTTTGCTAAACCACATGCAAGCGCAGCCAATGCGGATGCAGTTGAGAATAGCAACAACAGTATACTGTAGCATTTCTCTTCGGCAGCTGCAAATGAGGCAGGGAATGCTTATGGTGTGGATTTGAAAACATAGAGGTTACTACTTCAGAGCTCCCTTCTTGCCAATCACCACGATTTGGTGGCATATCCTATGAGAAAAGGTCCATGTATGCAGCAGCTATCGTATCAAGTTCAGATGGCTGCAGATGGAAGGCATCAATTTGGTATTGTAGCCAACACAAACCCTCATTTTCCCTTCGAGGAAATCTATTGATCTAGGGCGAGCAGTGAAAATCTATTCACATCTTCTCAAAGGACCTTTGTGCAGCAAGCGGCCGAGGTAAAAACTCCATATAGCAGCCATAGTATGCCAAACAGGCCGAGTGCCAACAACGAATTAACATTCCACAGCGCAGGACATATTGTTGTTAATATATTGTCTGAGTGGAGAGCCAATTTCAGCGTCAAGAGGATTGTACAGAGTTTGTCTACTGTTGAACGCATTTTGCAACCTCAAGATTCAAAAATTATTTTATTTAGTTAAACACTCAATATATCATATATGTTGGGAGCCCAGCGCCCTCTTCTGCAAATACATTCCTCATGATGGTGCATCTTATCACGGTTTTCTTGTAGAGATGAGTCAGATTTCTTTGCATATCTTACTGGCTTAGCATATAAGGGTGTGGTCACACGAGAGCTGATGGTACCTGTAGCACTGACAGCTGGAGGTTGCAGGGCAGTGACTCGCCGATGACCCGATAGAATTTGATGATACCTAAGCGTAGACATAAAGTTGCATGTTGTTGCATGCCCTACGTGGCGAGCGTGCTATGGAATCTGCACTCTAGCGCTTCGAGGAAAAGCTGGAGTAACTCTGCTTGGCAGTCGCGCATTAAAATCATTCTTGTTCACGTTTTGCAACTATGCCAAAGTCGGCATAGTTGTCCATGGCATACATAGTTGTACTAAGCAGACTTAGTTATTTGCATGCGACGAGAAACAAGGCTTAGTAACTAGTGCAAAAAACTGGAAACTAAGCGGACGCTCAATGCAGAAAACAAATCCATTGCTCTTGAAAGAGAGATCATTGTCAAAGGCATCAATAGACCTTTTATAGTTGTTGCTGATGATCTTGAGTATACCGTCTCTATGGCCACAAAAACACACTCATTATACCCTCATCTTCGGGTGGTGTTGAAGAGAATTGCTACTTGATTGAGACCCCGATTCAAACCCCTTGGAAATAACATACATCAAACCGACTGACAAATTCGGCATCATGTTGCCTTGAACCGCATGTTGATGTATTGAGAAGTATAACATGGGGCATTTACAAGTTTTCGTTTGTCATAGCTTGCCACAATCCCTAGTAGGCAGCTAAATGCAAGGTAGTATGGGCTTCATAATTGCTAAATATGACAACGTCTCCATCACTTTTTGGCTCTGTTTTGAAGTTGAATGATATTGAGTGGAACGCCACCCGTACTAATGCCCATGAGCGTCACGTAATAGTAGTTCGCCAGATATGAGCGGATTGAATATGGTGCCTTCCGCTATAGGGATGCCAACCTCAAGATACCCATTATCATGTGCAGTTAGGAAGCACGATTCATAACGCGAGTTAGTCAGCAAAGGGACAAGAAGACAGAATTGATGAGCTAAGCAGAGAGAGAGAGAGAGAGAGAGAGAGAAGGTAATACTAATCAGAGGACATAAAACATAAATTTACATATGCGTGTTTTGTGTATGGCAGGGAGGACACATGTATTCACAACACTGCATGTTCCAAATGCACAAGCGCAATCCTAGCTCGACAACACTGTAAGGTCCGTTATTTGCATCCAATTCCCCATGCGCATGCGTTTTCTAGGCGCAACACATAAACGCTACGGGGTAGGGCACGGCTTCCGTTTCTTATAGTTTTCTGGAGAGACCACGATGCCAGCTCTCCACCATACTTTTGTATGGCACCTCTGTATGAGATGCACTATATACTTTGCACTTTCAGTCCGTGGCGTTTCATTGCAAGACAATATGTGAAACTATTCACATTGCTTTTTTGTAGCTTGACTCAAATATCGGCTTGTAGATTGGACAATTGAAAAGCAGCAGTACAACATTGCAGGTCAGTAAAGCACCTCATTCTCGTTTTCAAAACTATACACTCGATGTCGATCAACATCTATATATGTTAGTTACACACACAACTCTTTGCATATGGTTGCTAGCCAATGCATGTGATGTATTACAGTAGTGAATACACAAGTAGTGAATGCATATGGTGTATCACTAATAATTGATGCACTTAACTTTCTTAAACGTTATAGCATTCTTTAAATGTATATGCACGGCCGTGGGTGCCAAATTATTAATGCTCTTGTTCTTTTCAGTGCTAGATTCTAAATGTCAATTTGTATATGTCCTATTAGATGCTGTATAGCAAGGCGCACCAAGCAAGACTAGTTATGAATCCGTGAGCATCCTCTGCTCAGTGCTCACCGATTCTAAATTTAGGAGAGTGCAGACGCGGTTTAGAAGGTTTATGCCCACGCAGAAACTCGACGACGCAGGGCCAATCGGCGGCCCGCTGCACGCATGCATGCCAATTGCTCACTACTCCTTGTCGATTCTATAAATACCGCACCTCCTGCCACCATTTCTCTCAGCCCGCACTCTCCAGCTTGCACTAGCCTACGCCAAGCATGGCCTACAAAATGATGATCGTGGTTTTGGCGCTGCTGGCCCTGCTGGCAGTAAGCAGTACTGCTGCCGACAGTCGCGAAAGCGAGTGGCGTATGCGCCTCCAGGCTTGTGACGACTTCATGGAGCAGCGCGGTGGGCAGCAACGTGAACGCACCAGTCAACCCAGCCAGCGATGCTGCCAGAATTTGCAGCGCATCTCCTCCGAGGATCGATGCCGTGCTCTACAACAGGTTTATGGTGGCCGGGGCCGCCACATGTATCCCGACTCCGGCCGTGAGTCACCGTACGAAAGCCAGCAGGAGCGCACGACCAGAATGGCATCTCGTCTTCTTCAACAATGCGATCTGCGTCCTCGAGAGTGCAGAACTCGAGATGCAGGTACAGCTATTAGTATTTGTGTCTTTCTTTGATCCACTATTGCATGTCATTTTTTGCCCTACTAACATGATTTTCTTTTGCCTTAATGCAGAGACCTGGCTTTGGTGGTGAGCTGATGAGAACTGCCAAGTAAACTAGGCACCAAAGTTTTCCACTTCAGTTTTTAATATACATAAAACATGTACATACCGGTCGAGATTGTCAGATACCGATCGGTATCTGAACAAGTCTATGCAAAATGTAGCTGGAAATAAATTGACTTTTGCCTGCTAGTCAGGCCACTTGAAAGGCAAATCACCTTTGATCTCTCTCTTTCTCTCTCTCTCTCTCTCTCTCTCTCTCAGTTTATAAAGCGTTTTGAGGTTCTTGTTGGTGGGAAGCAGCGACATGCAGACAATTTACTGGTAATAAGCAATTTTTGTTTAAAGCCTGGACATTGCCCCTGCTTGCCCATAACCTTTGATCAATCATGCTCAAGATGAGGTTGGACATTTCTACTTCTGAGGTATCATCTAGTTTTTGTTTTTGTTTTTGCCTGAAGAATGCCTGGTATATTATGTTGCCTTCAAATTGGCGGGTACCCTTACTTTTACTGAAGAATTCCCTTAAATCTGAACAGTGGATCAAAATTGAATATATGAACTTTTAACGAACGGTTTCAACCGATGTACATATAAACTGGTTAATTCACCTTGTTGGTTCCTCTCATGTAAATATCATAATCATATTTAAAAGAATAAGATCTCGCTGCAGATATACATGTTACAATGTCTATCCCTTTCATGCATTTGCTGAGCTTATTTTGTGCACACAAGGTGAGGAATTGGATGGCAATTTTGTCTATATCGTTGCACCAATGGATGTGACAAAACCATGGCGACCTTTGAACTGGAAGTATCCATGTCCTCCACCGTAACTTGGTCATGTACTTCCGCTTCCTTTCATCTTTCTCCTCTCTTCAATGCTTTTTCAAGAAGCTTCATGTTCAGGTTTTAACAGCTTGTTTCTATCCCACATTGCCAAGGTTTTCTCTTCTCGAACAAAGCTTCTTCTCGCCTCATCTCTAGGGCCTCATACGAATTACAGAATTGGATGTATCATACCCATTCCACCGATCGCGGTTTCCATTTGAGTACCAACTCAAAAAAGCTTCCATCTATTCATCTGCTTGTTTTGACCATTTTGTGCCCTGCGAGCGTGGCCGTTCCGTGCAAGACTATCATGAATCATGGCTCCACGGTTGACACAAGCGCCCTGTCTGTATTTTTCAGCTTGTTGGACCTTCGCACTGCGGTCATACCAACCTTTGGAGGCATTCGGGCCCTGTCTGTATTTTTCAGCTTGTTGGACCTTCGCACTGCGGTCATACCAACCTATGGAGGCATTCGGGTTCGATTTCCGTTTGCGCTGATTCTCAAGACTGGGTCTGTCTGCCTTAGGATACCAAGGTGCAGAGGACATGAATTGGAGAATGTGAGGGTTGATCTCCTTTCCATCCTCGTCGAGCTCCAGCAGGAGCAAGCCCCGCCTTGCGAGCATATCGGTCTCTGGACCTAAATCCCACGGCTGCTGTCGCCATGGCTGAGGGCTCCTGAAGAATGGAAAAGATCAGCAGTGCTCGAAATCACGTCCTCGCTGCTTTTTGAAAAGCCAGCTTATTAACCATGGCTCGCCAAAACCGAGCTCGACTTTAGCCAGCATTTTGTAAGTTTAAAATACACTAAACCCTGTTTTTCCTATAGGTATAGTTCCTTGGCTTCTTGTGTGAAATTAAGCCAAGCAAGGATACTCCATAGCAAGAAATCCTTCCTCTCTAATTCGCCCCACCTAGAACCATCTGCCACAATGAAGTGCTTTCGATTAAGAGCTTGCGCTTCAAAGTCGAAGAGACTCCCTAGATGAAGAAACGAGAGGAAGCGCGTGGTGGAGGAGAGGCAAGACATAGGAAAGAGAGGGGGTTGTGTTACAATTGGCATTAGAGAAGTGAGGAGGGGTCCTCCGTTCATAAGCATAAGCCAATCCCTTTGATCAGTAAGGGTGGATAAAGAATTTATTAGTGTTTTGGAACCTCTCTAGATAGCTAACAGGAATCTTCTCCACTATTCTATGGCAACATTCCCCCAAAACCACATGTTTTGGTTGTCAAGAGAGAGTGATTGAAAATTTACAACCTTTGAGAAAAAAGGCAAACCTCTTTCAAGAAAAATGGAAGTAGAGAGAGAGAGAGACAGAGAGAGAGACCATGAATACTAATATGAAGTTATATATCAATGATGGAGGTAAAAGAGATTGAGCGGAATCCTCCCTCTTCCTTCGGTCTATGTATGTCCTTGCCAAAAGCGTGGAGAATAATTAAGACAAATGATCCCTTCCTAAGTGATTTTGAAGAACTGGTGGGTGTTGAACATGGCGACACCCCAACATCCACTCAATAGGCTATTATGGTGGGTCTCAAAAGAGTGTGTTCTCCCTCTTAGATAGCATTGAATGCTCTACATTTCCAAACATAGTTTTCTCACTTTCTATCTCCTCTTGATGAAGTTGCAACTAGTGTCTAAAGCTAACTATTGGTCACTTTGGTAGTGTATGGGACATACATATTCATGAATCTTAGTCTCTGCATGGATGAATCCTAGTTTTTGCATAAATACCATTGAGTTTCTCATAAGCTAGTTGATGTAGTAGGGCATCCTCGATGGTTGCAACTCATTGGGTATGGTCCATGTCTTCTATAAATAGCATTGGCATAATTCTGATCACAAGTCTTGATTCCTCTTCCTCTAGGAGAGGTGGATGTGCTTGGGGTTGGGGGGGGGATCATATGGAAATTCACATTCACATGTGTAGCAAATTCCAAGTAGGCAATATCATGTGACCCATTCTATATATTTTATCTATGAATCCATGAGGGCAAAGTCTTG